>NW_026852150.1:0-13015 GCF_026571515.1 Ruditapes philippinarum
GGAAAATTCTAAAACCATCTGCTATTTAACTGCTATAGATATTGGCAATTCTAAAACCATCTGCTATGTTAGCAGCTATAGATATTGGCAATTCTAAAACCAAAAAGCTATGTTAACTGCAGTAGATACCATTGACTATAAAGACTTTAACAAAATGACACCATACGAAACATTCTAACAAGTTTTCTATCAGGAAACAGGAACATAATATAACATTATGTAAGTATCTATTAAAGTGCAAGACTATATGTTATCTTAGATAATAAAGTTCATAAAAAATAGTAGACAAATTTGGCAAGAAAAAGTAGTTACCGTGTCTGAATATTATATAATTTTAACAGGAAATTTATTTACAGTTGTAGACCAGGAAGCTGTCAATAAACTCATATATACAATTTATTAGGCTGTTGCATTCATCTATAAATTTATCATTATTTTCTTCCTTATTGTCTTGAGATATACAGGCTTATCATATTGTTTTCAGTAATTTGACTTCTTGGTACAAGCAGGCCGGCAAACCAACATCAAAACTGTCAGTTCAAGGATTGGTAACCACCTGCCAGTTTGTAAAATTGTTATGGTTGAGTGCACACCTACATAGTTCAAATGTTTGTTTTGTGTTATATGTCAATTTAATATAGTTTTTGGTCATATCTGGGTGGTCAGTCCACCTAACCAGCTTTCTTGGATAACTAACCAGTGACCAACAACTAATCTTCATGATTTCTGAATGATAAAATATGCATGTATCCTAAGACCTATCAGATAATCAATTTGACTCACTGGCCTAGAGCATTATTGCTTTGTTTGTAAGCCCCTGATTTTGAGTTTGAATCTGAGCCATGGCACAAATTTTTCCAATGCATTTGCAATTTCCTTGGTCTATGTTTTTCTTTTTATGCTTACAATACAAAAGATCAAGGCATTTTAATAAAAATTTCTGATTGATATTTCTTTAGAAACAGCCAATTTTTTTATGAAAATTGGTATAGCTTCAAGTATAGAAAACAATAATGATACAAATGTACTCATATTATCAATTCTCTAAATTTTACACAATCACTCAAATAGAGGTAAGATCAATGTAGTATTTTTATTCCATACATAATTATTTATTCACTTAAACTGTAGGAAATACATGAAAAAGATGATTCAGGAAATTAACCAATGAGTAACTTTTTGAATACTATAAAATTAAGTGCACCAAAATTTAAACTAGAAATGTGTCATCATGCCATGGATGCCCCCGCATGCAGCCAAAATTTCAGATGTTATAATATTTAGTTTCAAATTTGTTTGCATAAACTATTTTTTTCATTTTAAGTTCAAAGCCCTTAAAACTTTTAAATGTTAACACAAACCATTTTTATACAATGTTCAAGGCACTGAAATTATTCAGTCTTAACCTTTTGTAAATTGCATATTGCATATTTGTAGCCAAAATAATGGCTACATACATGTCCACAAAAGTACGAGTGCTGAAACTGAAAATTCAAAATTTTTCCCAACATTCAGGAAAGATAAGTTTGTCCATAACTCTGTCAGCTATCATCAAACCATGACCAAATTCGAAACTGACCAATGCACTCTTATGACATATCCATATCTTTAATTTGAGTAGAATATGTACAACTGTTGGGGAGACAATGAATGGGAACTGAAAATTTCATATTATTTTCAAAGTGAATGGGGCATTTCTCTGCCAAAAATCATTGAACCATGACCAAATTCATATGTCAAGTTTGAGTTGAATGTGTTGTTCCGTTGGGGAGATAATGAAAGGAAACTGAAAAATTCATATTATTTTCAAAGTAAAGGGGGCATAACTCTGCCTAAAATCATCAAACTATGACCAAATTCAAACTTGACCTGTATTTTCTCATGACATATCCATATGTCAAGTTTGAGTTGAATGTGTTGTAACCATTGGGGAGATAATGCACAGGAACTGAAAATTTCATATTATTTTAATAGTAAAAGGGGCATAACTCTGCCAAAAACCATCGAACCATAACCAAATTCGAGCTTGACCTGTATTTTCTCATGATATATCAATATGTCAAATTTGAGTTGAATGTGTGCAATCGTTACTAAGATAATGAACGGAAACTGATGATGACGGAATGACAGAAGGACAGACGGACGGGACAGGGTAACACTATATTTATTTCCCCGGCCATTATAAGGCGGGGGAATAAAAAACTTTTGAAAATACAAATAAAGGAATTTCTGAGGCATAATGGGCCTTAAACATGTTTCTAGATTCTATTATGTAGTTTTTATTTTGCTATCTATCAAAATGTTACCCTTGCATATGTCTTTAAGACCTGATCTGAGGCCGAACTCACCCTTTAAGTTATTCCCCTCTACAAATAGTATATAATTCTCTGAAAGATAATACCCACCATCACATTTTTTTTCCAGATCCATTTCATCAAAAGAGATGGTTTGAAATGACAATGGTATTGTAATACAAATTAGTATTTTTTTTTATTTTTCTGTTTTGTAACTTTTCACTTATTTCTTCCCTCTATGGCACTGCCAGCATTCCCTTAGAAGTGAGAAGCAATCAGTTTGTGTCTAGAAAAGCTTCTTGAATGATATAAGATTAATAAAATCTCCAAGTTATTTGATATTACATAAGCCAAAAGATTTGATATGGTTATGTGAGAGGCCATTTTGTAAAATTAGATAATCATTAAAAGGAATAGATTTTTGTCTGGAAAGATGGATTTGATAATGGTGACAATTGAGGGAAGTAATGTAATCAAATTTGTTTTAGACACTAGACACCAATAAACCCGGTCTAATGGCCTATTTATTTAGATCTGATCAAATAATGCTTAAACATGGCTTGAGATTTTTTATTATATCTAAATGATTTTTAATACAATTCTATTTGATAATCAATCTAATTAAAGTGAATTGAGTGAGAAGGGAAGCCTTGACAAACTAGTCGTGAACACGTGAAACCACTTTTGACAGTTTACATTTCATGAAAAGGCTAATATTTCAATTAATTGAAATAAATACACTTATATTAAGATTAAATTACATATTCAATAATTGTTCTGCAATTCAAAAATAATATTGTTAAACAGCACAGTTAAAAAGTAATAAATGAAGAGTTAAATCATGCCTTACAGGCTCCATTAATAATGTATTTATTTTGTTAAGGAAACAAATATAGACTTTGTATGCATTGTTGTATTTGACTTTTAACCTGCTGAAACTGTTAGCCAGGGTGACTGGTTAGCTCTATGGGTGTTTGCCTGACTGTGAATCGGGCTGTCCTTTTTAAGTCTGATTCCCGGACCGATTCAGGTCATTTTCATTGTGATTGATCATAAAATGTGAATTTTTTTGTATTTTGATATTGAGATCCCATAAACTTTCAACAGATTGTTCCAAATTCAAAGCTAGGCAAATTCATTTACCAAATGCAGCAAGTTAAAGAAATAGGGTGAGTGGAATCATATTGAGACAAATTTATCTGACCATATTAACCATTTAATCTTTGTAATGGATCATTTCAATCTCTTAATTAATTATAGGAGTATCTTAATATAGCAATTGTTCTTTATTTGTTTGTTTGTCTACTTCTTCATTAATTTCAACACCTATTTGGTTATATGTAGGCATTTTCCTTGATAACCATGGACATTATCCTCTTTTGAACTTTAAATGGTCAACCTGACAATGTCTTGAATACAATTGTTTTTGTATAAAACAATGAGAATAATTTAAGACGGAAGCAGGTGGCAAGTATTTCAATGAATAATTACCATTGAAATAATGTTACAGATATTTATATAATAAAAACTTCAGCCTGGTAATTTAGCTAAGAAATGGAGTGCTTGGAAAATTAATAAATTATAACTTCCGTATACCACAAATACCCCTAGAAACAAGGTATAGCTTTTAAAGTACATTTTGCCCTTCCCTGCCATTTCCCTTCTATTTTCCCATTTTCAAAAATTCCCATTTAAAATGAAAATATTTGCTGACCAAAAATTTCTCCTTCTGATTATTGCCATTTTTTTAAAATTGATTTAAGTAAATTAAATAAAGTTGAGATATGTTTTGTATTATTATATTTTATATGCAAACTTTTTTACTCTGTGCATTTGGATTATGTGAAATTTAGCGAGAATGAACAAGTGTGAAGGGGGAAAAAACCCGGGATAGACATAAGAGAGATATGTTTCATTTTGATTCATAAAAGTTTTGATTTTCAGATTTCTCTAAACTGAAAATGAACTAATTCCAAATTAGGCAATTTTACAATGTAAATTTTCCAAAACTGGAATTAAAATATATTTAAATTAGAACTATCGCTGAATGCGATTCATACCTCCACCAATGTCCTTGACAGAAGACAACTTGGAAAGGTGGTTAAGGGGCACAAATACATAAAAAGAAATAATCTCTGGTGACAAAAAGACTAATTGTACAGGTAATTAGAGTTGGGTACCGCCAGAAACAAAATGCCACAGTATACCACGTTTTTTTCCTAAAAACCATGGTATAAACCGAGGTATACCACGGATTTTCATTGTAAGCTATAGGTTAAATTTTATCTCTAAAATAAGTATCAAGGTAGGCTGGTATAAAATTTCAAATATTAAATTTAAGCAGATCTATAATCAAAGCATCATTTAACTTTTTTTCAATCAGGTACTTTCGCATGTTGACAATCATAAATTAATTGGGTCATGGATCAGTTCATGCTGTTTTTTTTAAATTTCATATTGGTCTCTTTCAATATTTAACAACTGTTATATAAATTGCATAGCGAAAATGGAAAAATAAAATGTTTTTATTGCTTATTGATAAATAAAATAATAAGTCAAATGCACCTTAGCCGATGACAAAATATTTATTTGTCGGTTAATTTTATAACAGAGTCCCAGCTGCTATTGTAAATTATTTATTGCAAGAGTTAAGAATTTAATTAATCTATGTCAGAAACCAAAACAAACATGTACTGTACCCCAAAAGCAAATTAAAACAAGAATTTGTAACAGAGTTACCAACGTCCCCCGCCTCGGGGAAGTTTTATATGAAGCAAAAAATTGCGCTATTTCAAAAGATTGAGGTATGGCTGTCAGGACTTTCATTCCAAAATTATGATCAATGCTAGATCTACAAATGCAACAATGAATTTATTAAAGAAATACTACTAAAATGAAACACGGAATGTAAAATTCTATCATGTTAACCTTTGACCTCTAAGTGTGACCTTGACCTTAAAGGTAGGGGTGATGAACTGGTGTTGTGTATGACATATCATCTAATTAATATTACTATTTGTGCTAAGTCATTTCAAAATCCCTTGAACTATGTAGAAGTTATAGATCGGACACAAAATATACCCTATAACAGACTATGTCAATCTTTGACCTCTAAGTGTGACCTTGGAGGTAGGGAGCCCATGTTTTGCACCTGACATATCATCTTATTATTGTGATTATTTGTGCAAGGTATTTTTAAAATCCCAGGTTATGGACTGGACACAAAACATACCCTATTACAGAGTATGTAAATGTTTGACCTCTATGTGTGACCTTTACCTTGGAGGTAAGGACACATGTGTTATGCATGACATATCATCTTATCATTGTGACTATTTGTGCCAAGTATTTTCAAAATCCCTTGATCTATGAAGAAGTTATAGACGGGACACAAAATAAACCATATAACAGACTCTGTAAACCTTTGACCTCTAAGTGTGACCTTAACCTAGGAGGTAGGGGTGCAGGTGTTGTATCTGACATATTGTCTTATTATTGTGACTATTTGTGCCTAGTTTTTTCAAAATCCTGAAAAAGTACAAAATATACCCTAAAACAGAATACGTAAACTTTTGACCTCTAAGTGTGACCTTGAACTTGGGAGGTAGGGATGCAGATGTTGCGCATGACACATTGTCTTACTATAGTGAATATTTGTGGCAAGTATTTACAAAATCCTTTGATCTATAAAAAAGTTATGGAACGGACACAAAATATACCCTGTAATAGACTATGTTAATCTTTGACCTCCAAGTGTGACCTTGACCTTGGAGGTAGGTGACCAGTTGTTGCGCATGACACATCGTCTCATTATTGTGAACAATTGTGGCAAGTATTTACAAAATCCCTTCAAAGATAAGAAAGTTATGGACCGGACACAACATATACCATCAAATAGACAATGTTGACCTTGAATGAGCAAGTGCGACCTTGACCCTGGAGGTAGGAGTCTGGTTGTTGCGCATGACACATCGTCTTATTATAACAATCAATTGTGCCAAGTTATTTCAGATTCCTTTGATAAATGAACTAGAAATGTGTCCATAGGACACAGATGCCCCCACACGCCACTGTTCTGTCAAACTAATGACTCAGTAGGTCAAATATTTTTTGGACTACATGTGCCACAAATTGAAAACTAAAAATCAACAAAGGGCCATAATTCTGTTAAATTTGGTCGCAGCAAAAATTCCTTCCTTTAGTACCATCTACACATTAAGGTTGTTCATCCCTGGAAGTTTAAGCAAAATCTGCCATCCGGTTTAAGAGGAGTTGCCTTCCCAAAATTTCTACATAGTATATAGTGAAAAAAACAACAAAGGGCCATAATTCTGTTAAATATGGTTGCAGCGAAAATTCCTTCCTTTACTGCCATCTACACATAAAGGTTGTTCATCCCTGGAAGTTTAAGCAAAATCTGCCATCCAGTTTAAGAGGAGTTGCGTTCACAAAATTTTACATAGTATATTGTGAAAAAATCAACAAAGGGCCAAAATTCTGTTAAATTTGGTCGCAGCAAAAATTCCTTTCTTTACTACCATCTACACATTAAGGTTGTTCATCCCTGTAAGTTTAAGCAAAATCTGCTATCCGGTTTAAGAGGAGTTGCGTTCACAAGATTGAAAAAATCCAACAAAGGGCCATAATTCTGTTAAATTTGGTCGCAGCAAAAATTCCTTCCTTTACTACCATCTACACATTAAGGTTGTTCATCCCTGTAAGTTTAAGCAAAATCTGCCATGCGGTTTAAGAGGAGTTGCGTTCACAAAATTTCTACTTAGTATATAGTGAAAAAATCAACAAAGGGCCATAATTCTGTTAAATTTGGTCGCAGCAAAAATTCCTTCCTTTACTACCATCTACACATTAAGGTTGTTCATCCCTGTAAGTTTAAGCAAAATCTGCCATTCGGTTTAAGAGGAGTTGCGTTCACAAGATTTCGGGACGGACGGATGGACGGACGGACAGACGGACGGACAAGTGCAACGCTATATGCTCCCACATTGTGGGGGCATAAAAAATTATGGACCGGACACAAAATATACCCTGTAATAGACTTTGTTAATCTTTGACCTCCAAGTGTGACCTTGACCTTGGAAGTAGGTGACCAGTTGTTGCGCATGACACATCGTCTCATTATTGTGAACAATTGTGGCAAGTATTTACAAAATGCCTTCAAAGATAAGAAAGTTATGGACCGTCCACAACATATATCCTCAAATAGACAATATTGACCTTGAATGAGCAAGTGCGACCTTGACCCTGGAGGTAGGGGTCTGGTTGTTGGGCATGACACATCGACTTATTATAACAAACATTTGTGCTAAGTTATTTCAGATTCCTTTGATAAATGAAAAAGTTTTGGACCGGACACAAAATATACCCTGTAATAGACTATGTTAATCTTTGACCTCCAAGTGTGACCTTGACCTTGGAGGTAGGTGACCGGTTGTTGCGCATGACACATCGTCTCATTATTGTGAACAATTGTGGCAAGTATTTACAAAATCCCTTCAAAAATAAGAAAGTTATGGACCGGACACGACATATACCATCAAATAGACAATGTGACCTTGAATGAGCAAGTGCGACCTTGACCTTGGAGTCAGGGGTCTGGTTTTTGCGCATGACACATCGTCTTATTATAACAAACATTTGTGCCAAGTTATTTCAGATTCCTTAAAAAAATGACAAAGTTATGGACCGGACACGAAAGTGTGACGGACGGACAGACGGACGGACTGACAGACGGACGGAGCCTATTACTATATCCCCCTTTTTTCTTCGAAAAGGCGGGGGACAATTATCACATAGAAAACAGCTGACCATGTTACTGCTTAATTAATATTCATTAGTTGAACGAACATTACTTTTAATCCAGTTTCTATGCCGTTCTATAATTAGTTAATTGCCATGCGCATGCAATAAGTGCGTGACATAAGGAAAACCCCTAGCCTGATTGGTCGCTATTTATATGAATACTTAAAATAGTAACACCCTAATTTTATGCAAGGAATGCCCTCATATTTGGACAAGTAAATGTAAGTCGACAATTCTTGCTTCTTCAACTGAGATCATGCAAGTCGACAATTCTGGCTTTCATGCGGTAATTGATAAAGCATTCAATTTTCGTTAAGAACTATCGAAGAATGATATGTTCAGTCGGCGAAAGTTGTTTGCAAAAAAGGTTAATTCAAAGAAATATACAACAGAAAAAGTTTTTTAATTTAGTACATTTTACGGATCTGTAATTGCTTTAAATTGGTGCTAAAAGTACCGGTTTTCCAGGTCTGTACCGTGGTACGTACCACAGATGTCTCGGACCGTGGTTTACCGGTATACCGGTTAAACCGCGCACCTCTACAGGTAATAGTATAAATATATATTATCAAATCATGTTCGAAACAGTTACAAATAACTTTCATTTTCCCAATGTACTAAATATTTTATAAGTCAATTTCTGACCTTCAAGTGTGGCCTTGACCTTAAGCTGGCACAAGGGTAAGATGGGTTCTGCACATTGCCCAGTTGGGGTAAACATTTGAGTAAAGTTTGAAGAAAATCCTTCCATTAGTATAGGATTTATAGAGCAGACACGACATATTGTCTAGTATTGATTGTATGTAAATTTAAAGACTTAAAAAGGGGCATAATGTTGTCAAAATGCAATACAGAGTTATGAAACTTGACCTGCATATCTTATTTGTGACACCTCATATATCTTTTAAGTTTCAAGAAATACCTGTGCTAGTTTCAGAAATATTCAAGTACATGTTAAAATTTAAGAACATTTTCTAAGTCAATTTTTGACCTTCAAGTGTGACCTTGACCTTTAGCCGGCACAAAGGTGACATGGATTCTGGACATAACCATGTTGAGGTGTACATTTTAGTAAAATTTGAAGAAAATCTTTCAATTAGTGTAGGACTTACAAAGCGGACACGACATACTGTGTAATATTTGATTGTTTGATATTTGACCTTAAATTGTGACCTTGACCTTGAGCTGACACATGGGCAACATGGGTTCTGCACATCCGCTTGTTGAGGTGAACATTTGAGCCAAGTTTGAAGAAAATCCTTTAATTGGTATAGGATCTAAAGAGTGGACACGAAAATGGAGACGGACGGACGGATGGACCGACCAACGCGACAAAGCGAAATCCATTATCGCTCCCCCCCCCCCTCCACATTTTGTGGTGGGAGTATAAAAAGAAAAGGCCTGTGAACATTTCTGAAAATGGAAGCTGAACGAGTCTAAACGATTGAATCTGTCCACAAGGAGACAGACAAACAAATGCTTCAAATCTATTGATGTGGGTGGCAATAAAACTTAATAGTTTAATAAAATAAGAGAATATGCTGCAAAATTATCTTTTGAAATTGACTAGACAATAGACATGAAACATTGTCATAAAAACATTAAAAAAATCAACTAATCCCCCACTAGCATCAAATGCATTATATTTCCCAAATGTCCTTCAAAGATAATGGGGAGCCAAAAACCTTCAAGGAAACATCCATACTGTCTGAAAAACCTGCTTAAAAAGCATTATTAGCAGCCGAAGATCTATTTTGTGACAATTTCCTATAAAATACAATATATTAAATGGTAAATGATAGATGTCAGTGGCTAGAAAATTGACTCCTGCAACAAGGTGATTGATCATATAGAATAGAAATGAAAAGAGATATTGTTCTAACTGCAGTCTGAAACTATTTGTCTTGTAAATTACAGACCGTTATGTTGAACTGTTTAAAGTCTATATAGAAACAAGAACTTTCCTAATATCGCACCTTTGTTTCGTAAATATTATTTTGTTCTTTTATTGCCTGACCATGAGGACGTTTGCTATTTAAATGCCAGCTATGTTTTTGAAATGATTTTTTTAAAAATCAGGTAAGATCGAAACTTAGTTATAATATAAGCCATCCTTTAAAATATTTCCGTCCACCATATCTCTTACCAAAAATTAAAATAAGTGGCAGCTTATTATAGAATTTTTAGGGTGTACTCTCCCATCAGAGAAGCTTCATTCTTAAAACCATGAGAAAAACTAACAGTCCTTCTCACCCAAACACTGCAAGACGGTTTGCTATGTAAAGAAAATTGATGAGAAAGTTAAAGGCATCTTGCACATTAAGTTTGCAGACAATAACTTGAAGTTACCATGCAGATTTCGCACTTAGGAATTGATTTTGCAAAAGTTTTAAAAATGCAAGGTTAACAAGTATCGTCCAATTTCTGTATTTGTAAGCTATTTTGAAGGACAAAATGTGTCAGTAAAACTATTTTTAAGTTACAATGTTTCGAACTTTTAATGTAAGTCCCTTTCAACTTTGACAATTACCAAAGTTTTTATTGAACAAGGCAATGAAATTATATTGTTTTAATATGGCATCTTGATCATTTCACGTCTTTTCCTTTTAGTTCATCAAGCATGGATGTGAAACTATCTCATTGTAACATATTTACTGGAAAAGTTAACTGGAAAAGTTAACAGTGCTGCTTCCTTTAGGCAAAGAACTTTCAGACCTTTAAAATTAAAGATTTTTCATGCCTGACTATTAAGAGGAAAAATAACATTTAGTAGAATAGACTGCTATTTTTTGTTTTCTTTATGATTATGCAGTTTAGGTTTGTTTCAGTTGCAATGCTAGATTATGATGACAAAACAAATAATCTGTCATTCCAAGAATCATCTACAGTTCTTAGAATCTTCTGAATTTGCATGGTAAACAAATTTTTAGAGTTTCATAACCAGTAAATTTCCCAAAGGTCACAAGAAATGTTGCACTTAACAGAATGATCTCAGCATTCAATATAATGTGTTATGACATTACAGTGCTGTTTAAAAAAAGTTTCAAGAGATGTAGACAGAAAAAAGAGTGAAAATGATATATATATAAGATCACCATGAAAATTTCATTTAAAAAACCCCAGACAATTCATCATTCAAAATATAAGAACGAAAGAAAAAGGCGACTATGTCTATGGTCTTTGAAAGCCATTTAATGTTTATTACGTTTTGCAAAAATTATGTAAATGAAAAACTAACTAAACTAAAAAAATCTTAAAAGTCTAGACATAAAATTATCAAGAAATTAAATTGAATTAATCAAATTTATTTCAGACAATTAAGTAAAAAAAACATTAATAGATTTTTTATTAAAGTGACTTTAACAGCTAACAGCCACCGGAAAATCTTTGCACCACCGGGATAGTGGCAAACTTCACTACCATTTATACTTGCCCTAAACACTAAAAAATCATTTCATCCGATAGATTTAATGTTAATTATTAATAATTGACTTCATTTAAAGCTATTTTTTATTTTTTTTCTTATCAAAAATTGTATTTTAAAAAAAAAATCCGGGCGGAATTTCATGTATTCCGATCGGAATTATGCTGTCCGGGCGGAATTATTTAAATTCCAATTGGAATTTTATTCCAAAATTATTATTTATTCCAACGGGAATTTCAATTTTTTATGAAATTGTCGAAATACATAAACACATGCTTAATATGTATATGTATGCATTTTCTTGTTGAAATAACGTCTATTCAAGCATTTTTCGGAAAATCCGATTGGATTTTTTTCCATTAAATTCAACTGGAAAAAAATCCGATTGGAATAAAACCCAACTGGACATTATTCCAGTTGGAGTTTTTTCCAATATACTTTTTATTGGAAATAAATCCTATTGGAATTAATTCCAATTTAAAAGGAACGAAATTAATCCAATTGGAAGGTAATATATATTAATATTTAAGGTAGTTTTTATGTACTTCCCGGACTAAATAAAGACAAAATATGGGCCGAAACGTGTTAGAGCCGATTTTTGCACGGCCGATTTGATGTAATACTAAACTGCTGACGAATGATGATATATATGATAATTTATATAAGAAACTGCTAACTAGTTTTAAATAAAGAAGCGTTATAGAAAACTGCTGACAAGTTTAGATAAAGAAGGAAAAATCATTGAAGATGTCAATTAGGTGTCAACTAGCTATTAAGTGTTATTATAGGCGACGTCGAGAGATGCTTGATAAGACGTATTTTCAAGATGACACTATTACAAATAATAAATATTGATATATAAATAATAATTGATATATTTCTCAATTTCTATTGTTAAATTATCTTATTTCAGTATGTTAATGAAATGTCTTCTATGTGATATATATTGGATAAAATTTAGAAAATGTAGTCATAATATGGTGATCTTACAATATAAAAGAATATCATATTCCGGAAAATATATGAAGTGAGTGAGTGAGTGAGTGAGTTTGTGAGTGAGTGAGTTGGTGAGTGAGTGAGTGAGTGAGTGAGTGCACTCATTTTTTTCATTCATTTTTTCATTCATTCATTTTTTCATTCATTCATTCATTCATTCATTCATTCATTCACTCACTCACTCATTGTTTCATTCATTCATTCATCTATCTATTCATATATCACACAAAAAATAAATAAAATGTGGATCATTTGGCCGTAAATTTTACATACAGTTTATTAAGAATTAGCTCTAAAAAGATTGTTTCTTTGTATAGTTCATTAATTAATTAATTTAACGCTCTTTACATTCAGGAAAACATATTTTATAAAATCATGCCGAACCACATAAATTTGTGAAAACTGCTGATCAGCTAGATATTAATTCAATTTTTATTTAAGGCGTAAAACTTCTTATTCTATATGTTCGGCAAGTTTAACG
>NW_026852151.1:0-67792 GCF_026571515.1 Ruditapes philippinarum
TAAGTTATTATAAGTTTACTTTTTGTCTTATAGATTGATAGGTTAAAAATAATTACAGAATCATGTTGAGAAATTATTTAAAATTTGTTGGGAAGTGCCTAGAAATAGTGTTTATGGTAATTATTATGGTAAGCACCTTTGAAAACAATTTTAGAGTAACTGAATTTGATGATGATCACATTTATATGACCCCAATATCTATAGAATGGGAGACTTTTGGTTTTTTGTCTTTTTTTGTCACAAAACTTTACAGGTTTATGCACCTTGGTAATCTGTACCTGCTTAAGAGGTCAAATGTCAAGGTCTTTACACAGAAATCTATTATCTTAAATAATCATTATGTTTATGTAATCCACATACATGACTGCTGTAAATTTAAGAAGTATTTTAGGTTTTTCCTCAAAGAAAATTTGTTTTTCAAATTTGGTATATAAGATTTTTGACAGGTGATATTGTTATATTTAAATGGTTGTCTGCAATATAAATTTTAATGCTATTTCAAAAATTTTATTTGAATTTGACCATGGGAATGATGCTACATGTGTAGTTCATTTTTGTGCCCCCACGTTAGTGGCGGGCATTTAGATTTACCCTTGTCCGTCCGTCCTTCCGTCCGTCCGTCTGTCCGTCCGTCCTTCCGTCCGTCCTTCCGTCTGTCCGTCCGTTAACTTTTGTGTCGCACGTAACTCAAAAAGTATTTGACCTAGAGTCATGAAACTTTACAGGAATGTTGATCAGCATGTGTAGTTGTGCACCTGGGTATTTTGGTCTGGATATTTTTAGTATTTTCAGAGTTATTGCCCTTGACTTAGTAAAATTTGGCAATTTTCAACTTGTGTCGCATGTAACTCCAAAAGTATTTGACCTAGAGTCATGAAACTTTACAGGAATGTTGATCAGCATGTGTAGTTGTGCACCTGGGTATTTTCGTCTGGATATTTTTAGTATTTTCAGAGTTATTGCCCTTGACTTAGTAAAATTTGGCAATTTTCAACTTGTGTCGCATGTAACTCCAAAAGTATTTGACCTAGAGTCATGAAACTTTACAGGAATGTTGATCAGCATGTGTAGTTGTGCACCTAGGTATTTTGGTCTGGATATTTTTAGTATTTTCAGAGTTATTGCCCTTGACTTAGTAAAATTTTGCAATTTTCAACTTGTGTCGCATGTAACTCAAAAAGTATTTGACCTAGAGTCATGAAACTTTACAGGAATGTTGATCAGCATGTGTAGTTGTGCACCTGGGTATTTTCGTGTGCATATTTTTAGTATTTTTAGAGTTATTGCCCTTGACTTAGTAAAATTTTGCAATTTTTAACTTGTGTCGCACATAACTCAAAAAGTATTTGACCTACAGTCATGAAACTTTACAGGAATGTTGATCAGCATGTGTAGTTGTGCACCTGGGTATTTTCGTCTGGATATTTTTAGTATTTTCAGAGTTATTGCCCTTGACTTAGTAAAATTTTGCAATTTTCAACATGTGTCGCATGTAACTCAAAAAGTATTTGACCTAGAGTCATGAAACTTTACAGGAATATTGATAAGCATGTGCAGTTGTGCACCAGGTATTTTCGTCTGGATTTATTTAGTATTTTTAGAGTTATTGCCCTTCACGTAGAAAATTTTTGCAATTTTCAACTTGTGTCGCAAGTTTCTCAAAAAGGATTTGACATAGTCAATAAACCTTATGGGCAGGTTGCTCAGCATATTTTAGATTTGCACCTGGGGTTTGGCTTGTGGATTTATCCAGTATTTGTAGAGTTATTTCCCTTGACTTAGTAAAAAGATTGACAGAACAGTGTCGCGGTTGGGGCACCCGTGTCCTATGGACACATTTCTAGTTTTTATTTGAAATGGACCAATAACAAGCTACTTTTTCAAAATTATGAAATTGCCCATGGCTTACTGCAGTGGCAAAATTATGAAATTGCCCATGGCTTGCTGCAGTTGCAAAATTATGAAGTTGCCTATGGCATGCAGATATTGCAAAATTATGAAATTGACCATGGCATTTTGCTTTTTGCAAAATTATGAAATTGACCATGGCATTTTGCTTTTTGCAAAATTATGAAATTGACCATGGCATTCTGTTTTTTGCAAAATTATGAAATTGACCATGGCATTCTGCTTTTTTCAAAATTATGAAATTGACCATGGCATTCTGCTTTTTGCAAAATTATGATATTGATTGATGATATGCTGCAATTGCAAAATTCACCACTGAAATCCATTGAAAAATGGTCTTCTGACTTTGAATAATGACAACTATTCTATGGAAAAAAGATTGTGTCATGATTTGTAAGTAAGTCATTTTAAGTTCCATAATGTCAATTGTTGATTATTACTTAACATATACATTGTATAGTGCTTTATTTTGTTAAAGGCACATTATGCCTAAAAAATGATATGATTTTTTTACATTAGAAAGAGAAAACATAAGTTATGTAAGGGTTAAAACTAAGGATTTATAGCATGTTTAATGCTTGCCACCTGATGAAAATAGTACTTTATTTGGTTAAAGGCACATTATGCCTCAATAATGAAATGAATTTTTACTTTAGAAAGAGAAAACTTGAGTAATATGATATAAATGTGAGGTCTGAGGTTTTTACTGCTAATTATGAAATTATTTGTCATAAAATTAGCAGAATATTAACAAAGTAGTATTTTGACTTCAATACAAAATACTTTATCTGTACTAATTGCCAAAAAGCAAGAGAAAAAGATGATTTAGATAATTTTCCATTGTTCTATTATTTGGAAATTAAATTACTTTGAGAAATAAAAATAAAAGCATTTCTGAGGTGAAGTGGGCCTTTAACTTCCAAATCAATACATGGAGTTTTTAGCTCACCTGAGCAATGCTCAGGGTGAGCTATTGTGATCACCCTGTGTCCGTCGTGCGTCGTGTGTCGTGCGTCGTCAACTTTTAACATAAACAACATCTCCTCTGAAACCAATGACTGCACATCAACCAAACTTTACAGAAATGATCCTTGGGTGGTCCCCTTTCAAAGTTGTTCAAATGGTTCCGGTCCGTTGCATATGTAGGTCACAGGGCCAGAAAAGGATTTCAAAAAACACAAAATTAAAAAATCTTCTTGTCTGAAAGTACATGGGCCAGAGCTTTGATTTTTGGTATATGGTATCATCTATGGGTCCTCTACCAAAGTTGTTCAAATTTTGTCCCTGGTGTCAAAATTGGCCCCGCCCCGGGGGGTAAATCTAAAAAAATCTTCTTCTCTGATTTGGCAAAGGCTACAGATTAGATATTTGGCATGAAACATTGTGTAGTAGACCTCTATCAAGATTGTTCAAATAATGGCCCTGGGGTCAAAATTGGCCCCGCCCCGGGGGGTCATTGATTTTCATTACATACATATTGTGAAAACTTGAAAAATCTTCTGGTCTGAAAGTAAATGGCCTAGAGCTTTGAATTTTGGTATATGGTATCATCTATGGGTCCTCTACCAAAGTTGTTCAAATTTTGTCCCTAGTGTCAAAATTGGGCCCGCTCCGGGGGGTCATAGGTTTTTCCTTGTATGTATATAGTAAAATCTAAAAAAATCTTCTTCTCTAATTTGGCAAAGGCTACAGATTAGATATTTGGCATGAAACATTGTGTAGTAGACCTCTATCAAGATTGTTCAAATAATGGCCCTAGGGTCAAAATTGGCCCCGCCCCGGGGGGTCATTGATTTTCATTACATACATACAGTGAAAACTTGAAAAATCTTCTGGTCTGAAAGTAAATGGCATAGAGCTTTGATATTTGGTCTATGGTATCATCTGAAGGTCCAATACCAAAGTTGTACAAATTTTGTCCCTAGTGTCAAAATTGGCCCCGCCCGGGGGGGGGGGGGGGTCATAGGTTTTTCTAATATGTATATAGTAAAACATAAAAAAATCTTCTTCTCTGAATTGGCAAAGGCTACAGGTAAGATATTTGGCATGAAACATTGTGTGGTAGACCTCTACCAAGATTGTTCAAATAATGGCCCTCGTGTCAAAATTGGCCCCGCCCTCGGGGTCATTGATTTTCATTATATACATATAGTGAAAACTTGAAAAATCTTCTGGTCTGAAAGTAAATGACCTAGAGCTTTGTTATTTGGTCTATGGTATCATCTATAGGTCCAAAACCAAAGTTGTTCAAATTTTGTTCCTAGAATTAAAATCGGCCCCGCCCTGGGGGTCATTGATTTTCCCTATATGTATATAGTAAAAACTTAAAAAATCTTCTTTTAAAGAACCCAAAGAGCTAGAGATTAGATATTTAGCATGAAACAGCTTCTAATGGGTGTCTACCAAGTTTGTTCAAATAAAAGCCCTGGGGTCAAAATTGGCCCCGCCCCAGGGGGTCATTGATTTTCCCTATATGCATGTAGTAAAAACTTAAAAAAAATTCTTTTAAAGAATGCCAAGAGCTAGAGCTAAGATATTTAGCATGAAACATGTTCTAATGGATGTCTACCATGTTCGTTCAAATGAGAGCCCTGGGGTCAAAATTGGCCCCGCCCCGGGGGTCATTCATTAGATCGACTTTTTTTTCTTAGATATATACATATTATATATATATACATATTATATATATATATATATATATATACATATTATATATATATGTATATATATATATATATTGCATTTTTTGGTGTGTGTGTGTGTGTATGTATATATATATATATATATATATTATAATATATATATATATATATATATATATATATATATATATATATATACATAAAAAATCTTCTTTTAAAAAACCCAATAAGCTAGACCTTAGATGTTTAGCATGAAACATCTTCTAATGGGTGTCAACCAAGTTTGTTCAAATAAAAGCCCTGGGGTTTAAACTGGCCCGGCTCCGTGGGCCTTTATACAGGTGAGCGACTTTGGGCCATCATGGCCCTCTTGTTTGTTTTGTTTTGAAAATGCCTTTTTTGATTAGGTAGACTGTATCTTTTTGTCTATTTTTTGTTGTTTACATGGATTTTTATGTATATATATATATTTATATGTTGGGAAACATATGACTGTGTGTAATAAAGAAGATTGCATTATATTTTAGCATATTATTTAAATTGATTTATTGCAAATTATGCTAAGAATTGTTTTTGTATAAATTATGAGAGATATGTATATTACAAAGTAAAAAAGGCTGTCGATAAAATCATATTGGACTTTGTTATTTTGTCATTAATTTATAAGGAGATCTTGGGATCGAGTAGTCAAAATAAAATTGCCGACTACAGATTACTTCCTTCTCTATCTTATGGCTTAAATGCCGCCATCCCAAGCCAAGAAATTATACGAAACAGAAAAGGTCATATTATACACTAGTTTCTTGTTTATAACTTACAGAGGACCTCTTGAATTATTTCCATGGAAATGAGGCTGATATATGATATAGCATTTGCCTTCATATGTGTTTGTTTCACGTATTTCCCGCGAGTCCAATTTTGTTCGCTTGATTGTTTACAGGTTATCAACTTGGAGTGACCCTGAATAGCATGCAACAATACCGTCAATTAGTCTTGACTTTATTAAAGTATAAGATTAAAGTGAAACGTGATCTCCGACTATAGTTAACTTAAACAATTACATAACGTATCTTATTCTCTTTAAAAGCGGTTCCGATGAGCTGTTTAAGTTAAAGCACCATGCTATTTTTGATGGAATTAATCGCCTCGACATATGGAGGAAAGTAACATATTTTCCTACTTAAATTGTGTGGCAAAGTTCGAATCCGTGACCTTGTGCTTGATATTAAAGAACTAGCTAGTCTGAAATGTCGAGTAACAGGAAAATGTGATAAAGTTCTTATTGAAAATATTAGATGAATGCGATATTTTCAACATATTTCCATGCCAGCTTAAACTATATTTAATTTAATGCCCTCGATATCACTGATACTTTTGTACAGTAAATTCTGAATTTGAAAAAAAAAATAATAAAAATATATATATATATTTGTTATTATTTTTTTCAAATTCAGAATTTACTGTACAAAAGTATCAATGATATCGAGGGCAACTTTTACATTTAGCTTCCAGTTGAGTTATTGATTAAAATTGAATCAGGTGTATATGAACCGTAAACATGTAAAATAAGCTAGTAAAGTATTAATCAAAATTTCAATGACTGGGGTGTAGTTTTGTATGGAACATTAAACGAGCTGTTAAAATGTAATATTGCATTTATCTGTTCGTGAACGCATGAAAAAACAAAACAAAAACGATTGATATATGAACTTTTCGTATACTTTATAATACACGGACGAATAATTTGCAATCGTAAGCAAAATTTCATCTTTAGATATCATCAATGTGATAATTTGTCAGTGATTTGTCCCGAAGATGGACTTGAAGGGCCGCAAGGTTGCGGGATAGCCATATCAAATCGTCAGGGTTTCATTATTAATTTGTCTTTTTTGGCACGATTGATGGTAATATTATGGTAATATGGTAATATAAGATGCTGGTAGTGCATTATGGTTCTAGTATTTTGTTTACAAATCCAGTCAGTACAGGTATTCTTTAGGCAAATTAAGGAGATGTTTCGTCGTTCCCAAATCGTTCTAATGCTTAACTGGAGTCACTGTTAAGGTATCGTATAAACGTTTGAGTAACAAATCGAAATCTTTAGCTAGTTTAGGGGCAGAATTTTCAGTGACGCCTTCTGGCAGTTTACCTACATTGCCTCTTATAAATTAGTTCTAGCATAGGTTGTTACACCGGCTTCCAAGATGTTAGACGGATAGCCTCTTCCCGTGGACTATTTCGGTGTCCCTGGCGAGCCTCGGAATATATTAAATTCAAGACAAGTGGCTCGAAGTTGTCCGGCCATGATGGGCTCTAGTGATACTATGGAGGGGACAAATGGACTGTCGGATCTGGTGTTGAAAATTAAGATGTACTTGCGATGGTTGTAATATTTTAAAATCATAACAGTTTGGCTTGCTGCCATTGAAAACTTACACATCAATCTCTGTATAGTTAGCAAGGAACTAATACATGTAATTCAATATGTTTTGTTATATAATAAGACTTCCGAAGCCAACGTACCCATTAAATCAAAGGAATAGTTTACAACATAACACGATTTTACTCTCATATAAAGGTACCTTTATTGAAAATAGAAAATTATAAACAAAAAGCTTATATTTCGAGTATGGAGTTCCTAATTTCTTACTGTAACTTTTTACCATTTGTGAACAGGAATTATACGCGTGGGTTATGTTACAGGTAAAATTGGCGTAATAAAGTGTGGTTTAAAACCATACTTGAACATACTATAAAAATATTTATATATATATATATATAGGTGAATGTCTATAAAATGTATAATATCACAAAATTTAATGTCATTGTATACAAGTAAAGTAAGTCCTAAGCATAATATTTTAGTCATCACCTTCCGCCGCCCCCACAACCTCCTCCTCCTCCGCCCCCCTCCTCCTCCGCCGCTATCCCCACCCCCACTGTATCCCCCGCCGCCACTATCACCAAAGCTACTATATCCCCCTCCTCCGCCACCACTTGCTACTGTAACCTCCACCGCCACTGTCTCCACCGCTATAGCCTCCCCCACCACTACTATACCCTCCACCCCCTCCCCCACTGTCACCGCCGCTGTACCCTCCGCCACCTCCACTACTCTCCGTGACACCTCATCCACTGTCTCCATGCCCCACTGGTACAGTTTCTCCACCAGCACTTTTTGCCATCCCCCACCGCTGTCTCCACCACTAGTTACAACTGCGTCAGGCTCAGCTGTCTCTCCTACACTATGATCATCGTCATCATCAGAATACTTATGCCTTGTGCCGCCCAATCCAGCTCCTTTAGTTTTCTTTCCTCCTCCAACGCCTCCCCCAGTCTTCTTTTTGTCCTCTGTAATTAATAATAATAATAATAATAATAATAATAATAATAATAATGATGATGATGATGATGATGATGATGATGATGATGATGATGATGATGATGATGAAAACAATAAAACAATAACAGTTAAACAATAAGTTGTAATAATAGAACTAGTGGGTGGTTTCGGATGGTGCTGGTATTTTTGTAGTAGTGATATGATTGGTGGTGGTGAGGTGGTATGATTTGATGATGATGATGATGATGATTCGCTACCTGCCAAAATGATGATGTTGCATGATAAGATACATGTGCGAGTATACGCTGAAAAGGTAATAATAATACAGCAATTTCAACGTAGCGTTAATTTCAACTGTAACTCGTACATTTGGCTTTACTACAGCCATAATTTGTTAAATGTGCGAATAATTCAACAATATTATGATAAATGAACTTATGCCCCAGTAACCAATTTACTTTATTAGAAGCAAGGTTCACTGCGAGTCCAGTTGGCTTCATTCTTTACAAATCTTGTACACGCATTGCGTTTATAAAGAAAAGAAAAACAACAACAAAATGACAAACAAACAAACAATAAATGATAATGTAAAGAATAATTCAAATCAAAAGAATGTATTGTAAAAATCTATATGTGTCTCTAATAGAGTTATCATCATCATTATTAACATCACCATTATCATCATCATCATCACCTGTATTATCATCACCACCATCATTATTATCATCATCATCATTATCATCATTAGACGAGGATACTGTGCTCCCGATCAGATTTTGTACAGTTGGATTCCCGATTTGTAATTCAGTTATACAGAATAATTTTCAGAACATTCGATTTTTTTAAAAAGAACATGTTTTAAGGTTTTCGTAATATAATTAAATGTCAAGAAAAAGCTTTCACCACATTTGATTATTTCTTATTTACATACAATTATTCTTTAATATTTCAAAATATAAGTAAAGTTCAATATAATACAAAAGTATGGAGTATTTAGATGAAATAAGTTTCATTGCTAAAGTGTGGTTTAATAACTGAAATGCTCACGCAGGCAGTCAAACGAATCACTACAAACAACACCCGCAGACATTTGATTTGCAAATGTACATGTACCTAAATATCTCCCCCAAGGCACTGACACCACCCCCTCCCCCATCGACATCTTCAACTAACATCTTAACTTGATGAACGCATTTGTGACCAGTAAAGAGTCAGGCCAGCCTGCACATTCGTGTTGTTCTGTCTGGTCATACTCCATACTTAAAGAACTTTTTTTTGCATTTTCCCTTATACTTGAACCTTTCCATATTCAAATCAGATCAGATTTATTTAAGTAAAGGCAGTAGGATAAAGGTTAAAGGGAAAAGTGTTGTTTTTTTAATTTGTCCAAACATTCACGATCAACGTTTCATAAGAAAATGAAATGATTAAAAAATAACTTACTTTTAGTAATCTGTTTAGACTTGGAAGCACCCATTGTAACAAAACTTGTAGTTGTTTATTTTCCTTAATAACGTTAATTCGTTAAATACATGTTATTGCTTTTATCTAAAGTCCAGTGTAATAGCGTTATTTAGTAAATTTATAAATACACAACAAGGTTTTATAAATATTCGACACTTTCTAAACCCGAGAAATGTTAACTACATCATACTCTAAGCTATGCATCATTAAGTATGTCTACATTTACCTACATTTATTTATTATTTGTAACAGTACGCCTTAAACATACCTACGATGTATGTACGTAATTTACGGTTCATAGCATAACGTTAAAGGACAGTTACGGGACAGGCCAGGTGAAGAAAAGTTCGCCACTGAAATATTTTATATATTTTGCTGTCGTAAATTTTAGGATTTTTGCAATATTAATCGTTAGCCATGCAGACAAAGATCGGCCGGAAAGTTTGCACTTTTTGCTATTCAGCCAGTAAATATTTTATAAATTTCCCTCAGATGAATGGTTTTGTCCGATTGATAGTTCATCATGGTAAGTGGTAAAAACTTCTATTGATGATAAGATATACAAGTTCAAAACATTTTCGTGTTGTACTTCAATAACACAGAACAGTTAAACACAGTATATAATTCAAGTACAAATGTTGCTGCATGCAGCAATTGAGAAGCTCCGCGCAAAAAATGCGCTCAATCAAATAATTCCTACACACGTACAGGTCATGTTCTATTCAGATTAAGTAATAGAAAGAGCATCGAAACACGAGGCTATCTGATTTGTACGAGGGGGCGTAGCTCCCGAGTATTAATCAGATTGACAAGTGTTTTGATATCGTCAAACATAAAAACACGTTCCCTGTTGTCACAATATGAAACCCTGGAGAAAAGTAACCAATGAACGAGCATGTAGACTTTCTCGGCCGTCACAATAAGTTAACCCCGGCAAAAATGAGCTAATCAATGGGCATGCTCTGGAGAGCAGGTAATTTATACCTGCACTCCAGTTCACGCACGGTGCATGTATATGTATTCGATTTAACTCGGACACTTTTTTCAACAAAAAGGTTCCCAAACTTTGATACAAGTACTATTGCACATTATTCCGAATGTTTTGTAAATCATTTTTTTGCATAATTATACTTATTGTACGCATTGTAAATAAGAGAGGGGCCAGATATTAAATTTAATAAAAATATGCTTTCACTTATGCCTAATTTATAAGTGAAAGTAATCCCCATTGAATACAAACAAAGACTTGCAAGACTTGTAAATGTAATGTTGTGCATGGCAGTAATGCAACATTGTTCTTTTTGTTGTCACTACTTTAGTAAGAATAATATATAAGATGATAAAAATATCAAAGCATGAACATTTCTTTTTCACCTATAATCCTTACTAATTTTCTACAAATATCAACAACGGATCATGGTAAGAACTATAAAAAATCCATATGTAAATAAGCCAAAACAAAAATTTTCATGGACTTTACTTTTCAAATGTCCTTTGACATGTTTCGCGGCAAATGGTATATCATGATATAACAAGAAAAGCATTGATGCAAAGCATCAAAGGGCGTCCAAGCAAGAAATGCAGCAAATGACGATGAACTAGTAGACATCTGATGGCTAGATATTCTTATAAAGTTTTCAGTGGTTAATTGGATTTTATCAGAATTGTATATCATAGATAAACGGCAGGACAAAAGATATTGTTCATCGTGAACTTGAGTAGGTTTGCTAGAGATTAGAATGTTAGATGTATTTACGTTGGAACACAAAATAGTAGTCGAAATAAACAAAGTCTTTTTTATTATTATAATTGTAACAAATACACAAACAATAACAAAAGGGACTAACATAGTCAGTAATATTACATTTATTTTTTTTTCATGTCAAATTAATAAAAAATGGGATGAATTTCAAAAAGACTAAATTAAGGAAATTTTCTTTAGTGTACACGTTTTATGGTGATGTCTTATTTATTATGTTCAAACTGCAGACGAAAGTTTCTGTTGTTAAAATGTCACAGTATTCGTTAAATCAACATTCCACCAAAACAACCATAAAACCGTTTGCCCTCAAACAAAATAGAATCAACTTCTTAAAAATTAGGAGGGTCGATTTAAATATTCACGGTAAAAATGTCAGAAGCGCTATCAGGGCCATAAAAAAGAAAGGAGCTATATACCGGAAAGAACCTAAGGAAAAGACACTTTCAAAAATGATAATACTATGATATAACAATTCGTAAAAGAAATAATTGTTGTATATGTTTGCATTTCATTTCCTGCAAAATTCTCCAGTTCTTTATTTATTACCATAGCGCGACACGAATAGACTAAAACTACTTCTATAAATAGATTTTCGGACTTTCACAATGTTAAGGTCATCTAGCTATTTATAGCTTTCGAATTCATGTACAGCAGTACTGCTTTCAGTGAAATTTGTTTCCCGTTCTCATTCATTAATGTGACATGCTGAAAATCACCAAAGGGGAAACCAATATATGACTTAACATAATAGAAATCGGAAGGAGTTCTTGATTCCGAATTTATTTTTTAGATGTAAATCGAAGGGATTACTTAATCGGGCCCATGGACAATGAAAAGTAAACACAAATAGCTCCGCGCCTGTGCTCCCGGAACAATAAAACAAAAAACAACACACAACAGTAAAACACAATACAATATAACACAACAAAGAACAATTAAACACAAAATAACATTCATGTACAACAAAGTACAGTTCAGCACAACACAGTAAAATACAATGCGAAATAACACAACATAGGACAGTAAAACACAATGCAATGGCACATAACATATAACAGTTCAACACAATTGAACCTAACACAGCACAGAACAGTTAAACACAATGCAACATAACTTACACGACATATAACAGTTAAACACAATAAAATATAACGAATTACAGAGCAGTAAATCGAAAAACAACATAACACACCATTGTACAGTAATAATAGTACTATGTATTTAAAAGTACAATAAAACAATATTATGCTTGCCAGAGACTCGGTTAATTTGATTTTATTCAACTCGTTCAATAAATTTAGTATTAAATCTACAATTATTCAATATCCTTTGTATATAACATGACACAACATAGTAAATTAAAACATAATGTAACACAACACAGCACAGCAGTGCAATAAGTGATATTCAGAATCAAACCTTTTGCCAATCAATGAGCATGCAGAGTGCGGGAAACTAATACCTGCGCTCAAGTTAACGCACTGTACAAGTATGTGTATACGATTTAACTCTGACACATTTACAACCGAAAGGTCTAGGTAATAGAGAGCATTGAAACACGAGGCGTGTTTTGATGTTCTTTCTCTTTTGTATCATAGACAAGAAAAACAACACAATCCCAGTTGTCACAATATCAAACCCCAGAAATAAGTAACCAAAGAAGAATATGATATTTATTTAGCTATCTCTTTCTCTGCCGTCACACTAAGTAAACCCCACTAAAATGAACCAATCAATGGGCATTGTCTGAAGTGCGGGTTACTTACACATGCACTCCAGTCTTAACACACTGTGCATGTATGTGTATACGATTTAACTCTGACACATTTCCAACAGGAGGTCCCCAAACTATGATGTAAATGAATTTTGATGTACTGACCCTGTTAATCCATCGTATATGTATTCTTCCAACCGTTTACTGATTACTTTAGCAAATATGAAAAAATAAGGCTACGAATGTTCTTTTATTTTTCGATGTAGTGTGTTTTGAACATTAATTATTACCTTAAGGTGATTCAGCATTGTCAGCCATGTTTGTTTTCACTATGTGGGTTCAAAGTGAAATTAGGGCAAAATTCAAATAACGACAAAGCTCACAATGTAAAATGATGAACAATTTGCAATAACACTTTATTTTTTAAGCAAAAATAAAAACGATAACAATAAGAATGTGCTTAATTTCTGACTTTTGTCTTGTCAAAGACCGACTTCAGTATCGTAACATGGTCGCACTCCAATATTTGTGAGAAATGTCACGCAATCTAGATTATGTATATTATCTAAATAGAATAAAAGGGAAAATGCTTTCACGTAAAAAGTAAGAAAAAAGTCAAAGTACATCTTGTCGTATTGCAAGCGAACAAAAATAGGGTTTATCGTCAAAGATGCATACTTTTGTCAAAATCCGTCTTATCCAAAATCTTGATCATTTGGCTTTTACGTAAGATTTATAATTGCGTATGTTCTGCAATTGACCTAAGCGACCTTATTTTTTACTAAATTGTGCGATCCTCGATTTTAAAATTTAGATCAATTGTATAAGTGAAAAATAAAAAGGCTTGAACAAATATGTATAGGCAAGGTGTTTATTTCGTCCATTATGTACTTACTCAAGGAGTAGGGTGTGAAGAGGTTGCACATTTGGTTCAAGCGTAATTTTAACAAAATGGCTACCGAATCATTAATATTGAAACATCGGCACGTTTTTTTCTTCAGGTAAGTTGGTTTGTATGTAATTTAGAAATTCTTTAATATGGCTATTCCTTAAGGCAATGTTATGACACACTCGGTTTTGGATTTTAGTTTACTACCTTCTGATTTGACGAAGTTACGGAAGATACAAACTGGTCATGTGCATATTTTGAGAGACAATTCTGCTCGGATTTTCTACTCATTTATCCACATCTTTAAGTTTTAAAGTTCACCAAACAAGACAAGATATAATTCTGCCGATTTCGTGTAAATTTTTAAAGTTTGCATGTTCCAAATAAAGTTCATAAGTAGATTCATAAAGTAGATTCTGGTTGAAATTTGAAGAGAATTCCATGAAATGTTGGGAAAGTACACTCTGTATCACTTGATTTCATTTTATTCGAATGAGATCCGAAAAAGTTTTCTTCTTGGAAAAGTAAAAATAAAAAGAAACCTATCAACGATATTTACTCATGTGCTAAGAAACAATTGATTCATATAAAAAAAGCCAAATTTCGTCCGTATAATTTACTTTTAAAAACCCCGGCCAAAACCCAAACGAGTAATTTGTACAAAACATCATCTTGTTTTGTATCGGTACGAGATCAAGAGTTGGTTAATATTGAGTGAATATCAGATGCACTATTTTCAAGTGTGGCAAAATCCAGTATAAAAATAAATGAGAAACTGTTGACAAATGCCAGAAGCAAATTTGCATTTTTTGTGGTTTTGATACATTTCACTGTTTTCCTCGAGTAACATTACGGGGACAAAGTCCTTGCGTTGCAATGTTCATGATGAAAGGTTTTTTTTATGATGACACGTTTTTCAACTGAAGTATTCTTTCATTTCATTTCTTATATACTGTATGTTATTCTTCTTCTTGCAATTTCATTTGAGCTGTGTTGATATCTTCCCATTATATTCCACAATGCTTCTTCATTAATGAACTGAGAAACGTGCAATTAAAAGAAATACACACGTGTATTATGATTGTAAAACAGGTACATGTACAATATAAGAATAAAAATCATTAATGTATGGAAGCCTTGGAGGGTCACTTTTGAGTTTCGACTTATAGATTTATTTTACTATTTTCTTATGACTTTTGATTTGTGACTTTTGATTTATGACTTTTGATTTTGACTGATGGATTTTGTTATTGTCCCACGTGCTTGCCTCATAATTTCCAAGGAAAATATGGCAGAATATGACAACGATTCAGACGAGGTAAGTTCATTTACCTAAGTTACCTGGAGACTTATTTAAAAAACAAAATATGTGGGTTCATATGCAAGAACAGAATGTTTTTCTTATATAAGCCTTTTTAATTGATTAGGAAAAGAAAATACTTTGCTTGCATTGCATTGCATTGGGTATCCATTTTTTATTTTGATTGAGCTAATCTCAAATTGACATACAGCGTATGAATCAAACGCTTTATTTTTTTATATGGGTTCCAGTTTTAAATCCAAGTAAGTCTCGCATTGTTGTTTGCTGCAGTTTCAATCGGTTTTCACCCGTAGTTCATTCTTCGTCCATCTTATATTGAATATAGACCAAATTATAGGCCTTATTTTGACAAAGAAATTTATAGTTAAGAAGTTTCATGAAAAATGGTATTTCAAAAACAATAAATCATACAGCTTTGAAACTTCACACACTTGTTTAGAACACGCTCTAAGTTAGAAATCTATGTATTTCATTGTTATCAAATTATGCCTCTTTTTCGAGTTTGGATTTATGGTTTAGAATTTTCATGAATAATGGTTTCTCAAAAACTATTTTAGCGATTCCTTTGAAACTTAAAACACATATTAAGTGCTGACATCTAAGGTCAATGACCAAGTTTCGTATGAGTGGCTCACAATTTGACATACTTATGCCCATTTTTAAAGCTAAAATGTTTTGTCAGAAGGTTTATGAAATATGGTCCCATAATGATATAATATTGAAACTTTATACACTTGTTTAGTATCAATAACTTAGGACACCTACGAAGTACAAAGTACATATTATTTGTATATAAACTTTTGTATACAGTTATTTATTAAGGGATTTTTTTGTATTTCTTTTTGTATATATATGTATTTCATTTCAATTGAGATAACACATACTTTTAATGTTTTCAATTTTAATTCTAGTAAAGCTACCTGTAGGAATTAAGGACGTGCTGTCGAATGGTTTCATCTACAAAGCAGTTGCAAGAGCATCAGCAATACATATTTGTCAAGTTTTCGGAGCCAGTTTAGAAGACTAAGAGGTTTCATTGCAAAACAGCGTTCCTTCCGAGTGGAAAGTAGTACAGTTTAGCAAATGCAAAATGTCCAAACACTGGTGATTTGGTTTTATTCGTTATAGTCTATGGAATTATTCAGTCATTTTCGGAATACGAGTGATACTTTTTCATACTTGTTTCAGACGCTCGATAATTTTCAAGTTTTAACCCCACCACTTATTGTGGACGCTTTATTGGAAACACGCAATGTAACGTCGTCCCGCCACGTTTATTTTATCCTGTCCATATCACCAATATGGTATAAAACTTGTATCGATAGACCGGTCATGCTGAGACAGAGAAAACTGTGAAAAATCATGAATTCATAATTCTGGCTTTCATAATTTTCAGTATTTCGCCATTGTAAATTTTAAAACTTATATGAAAGGTACCGAAATCAAACTTTGCATGTTCATATTGCTTGGCGAGGCAGAAAGAAACATACTTCTCGCTATCATAGCTAACATACATTTTAGAAACTCCCCTTTGTTGTGTGTGTTTTTGTTGTTGTTGTTGTTTTTTTTTTTTTCATACTTAGATTTTGTTAAACTCATAATTATCTCAAAAACTGTTGGAGGCATCAACTTGAATTTACTGGCAGATATGTCTCGGCGAGACAATGTGCATTGTGTTGTTAAAAAACTTTTGATTATAACATTTAATTGTTTTCCTAAGTTACACATTCCCTTTTTCGACATGCTGTGGGTTGGAGGTATGCTCATTACGAAAGACTACGAGATTTCCATTACATATAAAGTCGGTCATTCTTCGAAAAAAAAAACAACTTGTGGACGTTATTTAATATATACATTATACAATGTATACCGTTTCTTAAAGTTAACTAGGAAATTTTTAGCTAGAGACTGTTTTTTTTCTTTTTCTCTCTTTTGAACATTTAGAAATGAAGAAATAACGCTCTGACAATGATTTTAAAAATCATGACTTCAATAAAAATACAGACACTCTAGCGTTGCTAGTTTACCTTATTTATTTCATCTTTTCAAAAGCTTCGTTAGAACACTCATGATTATCAGTAAAGTATCAACAATGTGTTGTTTTGTAGAAATATTGCATGTATATATGTCTTCTGTGACGTAAATACTTGAAGTTTTTGTTGATGGCAGTGTTTATTATTAGCTGTTCTTTAGTGTTAGCTTATAAGGAAGGAATATGTGCTATTTTAGAAACAAAATGCTTACCTCTGTATTTCTTATCTCTTTTTTTAAATTAAATATAATGAAGCTCATTTGCAATTTGGTTTTGCATATCTAATACATTTGTTTTCTTATAAGACAACAATTTTGTTAAACAAAATAAAGCACGTTTGTAGAATAAACAATGTTTGTTGTTATCTGTTTAAACGCATTTATTCCAAAAAAAGTATTGATAGCTCTGCCAACCTGTCACGGTCTAGACCGTGAGGTAAAAACCTTTGGTAGTGTGGTCTCTCGGTAGAGGTATATTTAGGTAGTCTGTTGAGGGAGTTGGCTGGTTCCACACAGTTTAGTTCTATAGTGATTGCTATTCTATTTCTACTTTGCTCATTTCAACCTCTTACTTATAATTTTAATGGAACACTTTCTCTACATAGATAAAAAAATTGTCTGTAACATTTATATACTGTTTATTCCGGTGGTAAATCACAGATTTATTTTGGTTATAACAAAGTTACAATAACACAATAATAAATTGTCAACAAATGAGGATTCTAATGCAAAAATGGAATGGTGTCTAAATGTACTTGTAAACTTTATATGTTATATGTTTGGTGATTGTATCACACATTTGCTTATTTTGCATTAATCTAAAATCAAGTAAAACTAATGTTTATACCAAGGCAAAGAGTAACAGAAAATAGCAAAAGTTATAAGTCAAAAGTCAAAAGATAAAAGTCATAAGTAAAAAGTGATAAATTATAAGTGAAAAGTCACAAGGCAAAACCTAAAAAAACGAGAAAATAAGTCAGCATTTATAACAAAGGTCAATTATTATTTTTGAAATAACAATCATACATATTCCTTTTAAATACCATAATACATCCTATAAAGTATGGTTGCTATTTGTTGCGAATGAATGAGACGTAATTACACGTATAACTTATATGTCACGGTACGAATATATTCAGTAGATGATGTGCGATCTCGGTCGGGACAGAACTAGCCCTGTAAGGGTGTCCGGGTTCGAATCCCGATATGTTTGTGTATCTTTCTCCCCCGAGGTTCTACTCCTAGTCGGGCAGCCTTTTTGTAACCAGAGCTTGATAGAAGAGATACAACCAGAAGTCGATTCATATAGTGCAGTTAATCTCGTAATACGTATGCCAAAAACAAAAAGAGATACTGCATGTATTTTACGTAAAAAGTCAAAAAATTGCACATACATATATTGTGATGTAAAAACTTTACAAATAATTATTTACAGGCTGCTGAGTTGGAAAGGACCATTAACTTGTACAATAAATGTGTTTAGATTTGATTTTTTAAATAACTTTAGGAAGATTCCCACTACACGTATGCTTTCCGTGAAAAATTACATGCAAAGACTGTTTAAGAAATGACCCGTTAAGGTATGACCATTATAATGCACTATCTCCATTTCAAGAGTATTTACATGAAATCAGATGGTTGTGGGTTCGAATCCCATAGGAGCCATCTTTTTTTTCTTCATTTTTTTTTCTTCACTATTTTTGTATTTTTCTAGCTATGTTAAGATGGAAAAATATGCTCGTTTTCTATTATTATCATTTTTACAGATATTCATTGCCTAATTAATGCTAAATCTAAGAGCAAATTCGACATATAACATTTTCAATGCTTTATATATTACAAACTAGCCGGTAAAAGCCTTTTTAGCAAACTTTGATAAAAGCCTTTTGACTAAATGTAATTTTAGTGATTTTTTAAATTTAGAATGATATGATAGAAAATGTTCAAATGGTTGGGGTAAAGAAACATGTCCATGCATATTTCTATCGTGCCGAGAATAGTCATGCATTTAACATGCATAGTTCATTACTAGAATGTTATTATTTGCATCTAAACAAGCATCATTTGCAAAACATGATATTACGTTATATATTAGATATATAGATATAATATATAATATAGATATATTATCAAAACATGAGAATGATTAAATGACAACGGATATTTTTTCAATACATGTATTTCTTTTAAAAAGCCTTTTTAATGTATATGTTCTGACTCATAATAATGCCTACAACTCCAAATCCGTACGGTAAATTTTGCTTAAATTTTGCATACAGGTGTCCTTTAGGTATTCCACTCAACAATGTTGTCAATTTTACAATTTATAATGCAAATTAGGGTGGTTATAACTTAAATGATAACTCACAAATAAATTGGTAACATTTTGCTAAATATTTACAAACCAATATCTTAAAACAACCAAGAAGTGAAATCGTTAACTATCGTCTTTATGACTTTAAAAAATCATTTTTTGAAACTTAACCTATAGTAACCTAGTATATATCAATAACACGAAAAAAATCAGTATTAGTCGTTTTAAAGCGTATTTATATTAAATCTATTCTCAAAATTAATCGTTCAACTCGGTACACAGTTGTAGTGCTAAATCAGGGTCCAATGGCATCAATAGATCTGGCTTCAGAAGGGGTGCTAATTCTACGAATTCCCCACATTGTCTTTTGGGGCGTGAATACATGTTCTTTGCAAATATATACGTCTCTCAAGTTAACTGCATTGCCGAAGTCGTGAGTTTCATACAGACCTGGTAAAAAACATTGTGTAAGGTTTACCACAAATAACAGAATAATTGGTTTGTTGCCTTATTTCATGTGCAATCCGGTCTAACTCGGTTTGTATGAGGTTCATGAAGCAAAATTGTAAGTTCTCACATTGTATCGTGTCCAGATCATTAAATACACATGTATCGCGTAAGTCTTTGAAAAAAATTTATCCACCAATTGATTCCATTTTGTCGTAATGTACACCACCACTTCTCAAAGCGTTGGTTAGATGTGCTTTCTCCAGCTACAATGCTTCGAGTACCAGCAATCGGATCTGTAGAATCGTGTCTGAAGTATTGCTGCAATAGTAAAACAATGCAGTTTCCCGTACCAACATCACAACGTAGTATTGGGTGGGGGGACTTGATAATACTCAGTAAAGGTGTCTAAAAGTATCTTGCAATAAGGTGTGGGTTGTTATTTGAGTCCGAAACCTCTAACCATATTATTTTTCTACTATACCCATTCACAGCACCATGGATACATAATCCTTATAGTTTAAGTTTAACCGTCCATATGTCATATAAAACTGGTCCTTTGGCGTAGTATACGCGTCAGCATAAACGATGAGCTTTCCGCATCTCAATACCATCTGTTGACGTACATGTGGTAATCCAGCATAAACCTACGCCATATTGTACAGTACCTTATGCATTGCCCACTTGTTTGTATTTCTCTGTTTATAACATCAGACACAGTCTCAAAAGGAGTATATATATTCCATTACGCCGTTTTAAATTTAAGCGTTTAAAAAGTCTATTCACTGTACTAAATGACGTCGTAATGCCATGCCGTACCAGAAAGTACTCTATTATCAGCAGAGTTTTGTTTGTTATAGATGTTGAGGGTAGTTATCTTGGCATGGTAGCTTTGGTAATGCCGAACAGTATAATGATGAAGACACAGTTCAACATCAAGGTTTTCATCCTCGTTACCTTTTGTCCAGTAGTTGTGTCTGAAATAAGAGTTTATCTTTTATCTAAATATTTATACATTCATAAATTACTATAAAATGGGTAAATCTCTTAGTTCCGTCTTTTAAAGATAGATAGGTGCGAGAAAATATAACATTTAAAATTCTAGTAGGATATTTTGTTCTAACCGGTCCTATTTCTATGTTTGCTCTTAAGTGTTCTTTTCTCAATAGTTAAAATATACACCAAAATTAGACATTGATGCTAAATGCAAATGGTGCTCAGTTAACTTTGTACTTGTGTGTATGAACATAGCACTTGCCGTTCTTTATGAAATTGGTCAACACTATCTAGAAATACTGAGTCTGTGTTAGCTCAATAAAATGCTGAATTGCGATACATGTTTAATACTGTGTACAATGCCATTTTAAGAAGTAAAACTTGTATTCCCTGTCTATATGTAAAAGTTTGTTTGTTACTCATGGACAGATTTTGTGATGAGGACAAAAATGTATAAGCACTAATATAATGAACATATTTAGAACACAGCAGATTGCACAAAACACACAGTCACACTTGTGGAAATAAAGTCTGTGATATATTACCACTATGGGATTATATCAAATAACATTAAATTCTCTCTTTAACACATCCTCTCCTCCATGACAAATCTCAATGAAATTATTTAAAACGTTTAAAAAACATACCTGAAACCAAAGTTGCTGCTTTCAGCTTCTAAAGCACGTGTAAAATGGGTTAGCCAAAAGTCATAAGACGTAAGTCACAAATCAAAAGACAAAAGTCGAAAGTCAAAAGTAAAACATCCTTAAGTCGAAACTCAAAAGTGACCCTCCAAGGCTTCCATATTAATGCAAATTGAATGCAGTCCACGACAAAATCCAGTCACACTGTACAACCACAATGGGACTCCCAAAAGCAGGAGAGGGCACAAAAATCGGGACATGGAATGGTCTACCCCAAAAAATGCAAAGCCATACAATTCTTTTTAAAAAGCAAGTGAAATAACAAAATTTTACAAAATTGTCAAGGAAATATCTGTGATTAAAATGATCTTCGTTGAATCCTTTTGCAGTTTTTATATCTGATGAACAAGTTTGCACCCAGGAATGCTTGAAGTAAAAATTAACAACCAACATGCGCCCAGTATTCCGCGTTTACTCTTGCAAGTTACTCATGCTTTACGTTTTAATAATTTTTTTAGTATACGAAGTGTTTTCCAAAATGACGTAGATTTCTACTGTTGCTTAGAAACATGTAAGTTGTTTTAATTAATCTATCTTGCTTTCCGACCCATTTCCCAGAAGAGACATTAAAATTTATGCATTCGGGCAGATAAGAAAAGAACTCCAGCTGTGTCATCTTTTGTCTAGATGCCATTTCTTCACTGAATCAAAATATCTGTTGAAATAAGCATCAAAGGAACGTCTCCTTTTATGTGATATACTTCAGTAATCCTCGTTCTATTGTCCATTTACCAGCCATTAATGGTTTAAATATACTCTAAAAGAACGTTCTTTATAGTAGGTCTCTAATTACGTTAATGCGTTTAACTTACATCTAAATAAACCTTTAATTAAGTCTCTGATATAAACAAGAGATATTGCATTACTGAATACCAGTTTTCATTATCGACTGACCTTTTCGTATTTGAAAGAACCCGTTACTTCATGTTAGCCAAGTATCGAAGTTAAAAACATTACGAATTGCAAAATACAATGTAAACGGTGTATTTATACTTTAGCAAGCGTACATTTACGTTTTCCCCTTTCTTTCATACAGTTTAAAAAAAAAAAAAAAAAAAAACAACAAAATATTGTACCTGTTATTTGCCACACACGACTAGCATACATTAACCGAATAAATTATTCCCTTATACACTTATTTAAAATTCCGTCATCTTCTTGATAATCCCGCTAGCGCTGTTTACTGTAACTGCCATTTACAAAAGTCTGAAAAACACACACACGCTCACGAGCGCGTACGCACACTCGCACGCACGCGCGCATACGCACGCAAGCAAGCAAAAAAAAAAAAAAAAAAAAAAAAAAAAAAACACAAGAATGCAAAAAAAAACAAACAAAACAATCTAACATTTTTTAATAATATTATGATATATTAACAATATTTATGAAATAAATATTATTTTTCAGATCCTGTAACATAACACAAATTTTTTATGGTTTTATATCATATCATATTGTCATCACCCCTTTATCAAGATATGGCATACAGTAATCACAATGCATTTGATAAAATGTATAACATTTCACAAAATAATACTAATTTTGCGAATGCCTTGGTTAGTTTTAAAAAAACAAGACTATATTAAATTCATATTTGATTCATGGTAATTGATACTACTTAAAGATCCTGCAACTCAATTTTCATGGTTTTATGTCATACATATAACGCTCAAATTAAAATTCATCAATATAGTTAGTTCTTAAAAGCATTATTATAAAGATATTACCGAATTTGACAATTCGTGTAAATAATGGGAGGTAATTAGAAGTTTATTTTCTATAAAGTCTAAGTCAAAATTTTTAATAAAATGTGCACAGATATTTGCAGTACATATTTTACATATTCTTCGATGTTTGAAAATTGTTTTATAAGTATATTTATATACATATATAAAATTATTCTTCAGTGTGGTAACAACATCAATTGCAATATACAGTATCTTTAATACTTCCAATTTCGTCTCGTGTATATGAAATAATTTCTGTTAGCAATACTTTGATCAAATGTCAAATGGTTTAGAAATACAAGAAACGTTGAAGGAAAGCTATTTTAATGATTAGGTAGGATAAAATATTGTTCAAGTGTATTTTGCATTTTATGCAGTTATGCAGTATTGCTGTTGGCACAAATATGTTTTTTTTGGTATTTTTCCTAGGCTTTGAGGCATATAGGTTATGTAAATAATAATAATAATAATAATAACCAGATTTATAAAGCGCCCTTTTCATGCAGAGCACGTTCAAAGGCGCTGTACATAAAAAATTAAAAGAACAATCACAAAAGTATTATTGGATAAAACTTAACATAACAAAGAAGATACAAAATGAAGGTAAAAAAAATAAGATATACCCGTGTGCTGCTACACACATAAAACGTTTAAAATGTCTTATAAAACCGGTAAAACTTACAGACTTGTGTAAATAACTACAAGTAGGTAATTGTAAAAAGATGAGTTTTTAAAGCTTTTTTAAAAGACGAGAGAGTTTTACAGTCACGTAGTTCTGAAGGTAATGTGTTCCAAAGTTTTGGTGCTGTAACTGAAAAACATCGATCACCGTATGTTATACAGTTCTGGAACGTGGAACATTCAGTGAAACCGGTCCATGCAAAGACCTTAATTGTCTTTGAGGTATATATATACTGTTAACAAGTTTGTAATGTATTGCGGGGCTTCTTCGTGAAGGGCTTTAAAGACGTGAGTGAGGATTTTATAATCTATACGTCGATGTATAGGGAGCCAATGAAGTTCTTTGAGCACTGGCGTGATGCTGACATACCTAGAAGTTTTGGTTATAAGCCGTGCAGCGGTATTTTGAACGATTTGAAGTTTGTTAAGAACTGTCTTTGAAGAGCCATTTAGAAGGGCATTACAATAGTCCAGTCTCGATGTAATTGAATGATTCACCAATGATTTTGCCGCATCGTCAGTAAGATATTGCCTTATTTGACCAATCTGTCGGATGTGCATATAGCATGCTCGGGAGACACTGTTCACATGAGTATTCATTTCTAGATGAGTATCAAGCATAGCACCTAGGTTTCTAACTTTCATAGACGGCTTGATTACTGATTCCCCAACTTTTAAGGAAATATCTTCAGCCAAAGCAGAATTTCGTTTAGGAACGAATACAATTAACTCTGTAAACAAATAACTGCTTTACTCTGTATACAATTAACTCTCAATACAAATAACTGCTTTACAATCCAGTAAGTGATATTTTGCCTTTGAATCATTCAAAGTTTCTGCATTTATTTTCAATAACGCGCAAAAGTAAACACCATTTTATTGTCATTAATTGATAATAAATTCTGAAACTTTTTTTATAATGGTTGAATAGTTAGATCTTTATTTTGTTGTCTGTGTTCACACATTTATTTACTTCCTTACCGAATCAAAACACTTTGATATGTCAAAGTAAAACAAAACTTTCAGTGCGTGAGTCTGGTAAATTCAGGTCAGAATTGTCTGATACAATTTAACAATTTATGTTTTGAGCATTTAAATGTCAAGTAAATTGAGACTTTTGATATACATGTATAATATTTCATGAACAAATATAGCATGTTTATTATCAATATAAAGAAATTGGTATTTTTGGTATATAATGTGGGAAATCGGTAATTTTCGTATAGGATATCAAACATTGGAAATTTGGGGAAAAGGAATACATTGTAATACAAATAGACATTTGTAAAGACATTTTTACGGCATAAAATATGTTTAAATGATTTGAAATTTTACATCAATTGTCGATCTAGACCTTTATTAAATGTTGCAAAAAAATGAAAATAAAATTCAAGCTGCTCCATGACAACAAATAACAACAAAAGACAAAGAAAGAAAAAAAGAAAATAAACACACCTCAGTTGATTCTCCGGAGGTTCAACAACGACAAGTTAATTAAACTCTAAGCAGGTATACATTGTATACATTAAAGAAACAGCTATGAGATACAAGGGAATCCGGGAACCAGTCCCTAGCTCTTATTAAATAGACATTTTGGTTCTTTCACATGCCCAGTTCAAATACATATGGTTTATTGTACGGCATAAAGATTGCTGTCAGAGATCTACATATACTTACTGATAAGTACATTACTGATGACATGAAATATAAGAAAAATAATGTCCAATAGAAATCCGATTTCAGAATGTTTCTCCTTTGATTAGAATGATATTGGAAAAATGCCATGTACTTAACAGGCGGCAACATATAAGAGTATTCTGTATTACTTGTCTTTTATCTGTAAATTTAAGTAAATTATTTCAAACAGTATAATATTTTGAAAACTTTTGAATAATAACAACACTTAAGCTTTGAATTCATAATGCCACGTCTAACAAGTGAAAATCTTGCCGTTCTTCAATGTTCACAATCAGGATTTCTAGAGTGTTACTTTGCCAGTTGGATTTGGAAGGTTGTTCCAATTACTTTAATCGTTTTTGGCGTCATAGGAAACATTCTCAGTTTGATTACTTTTTCCACTCGTAATCTTCGGAAGAAATCAACCTGCGTGTACTTGATTCTTTTGGCTGTAAGTGATACAATTTTATTATGTTCCGCGCCATTGAATCTAATCATCAATGCTGTTTTTGGTGTTGATATGAGGTCGTCCTCTTCTTTTAGTTGCTTGATAACTGGATGGGTAGTGCACACGTCAGGAATGACGTCATGTTGGGCCATTGTTTTGGTCACAGTGGAAAGAACTTTTGTCACACTGTTTCCAGTGAAAGCTAAACCAAAGATGACGTCAAGAAACGCAGTTATCGCCTCTGTTACTTTGTTGGTTATCGTCATGCTACTAAATGGACATTTAATATACGGCCGTGTCATTATGGAAATGCAGCTTAACATTACAAATGCTAATGAAACAAGTATCCAAACAGTCAAAGCGTGCTTATTACGTCCAGGCAAATACTTAGAATTCTATAACGTCATATGGAAAAGGCTACTTGTTATCACAGGGTCAGTGGTGCCATTAATACTTATTGTCACGGGAAATGCCATTGTCGCAATTTCATTGCTCAAAAGTACAAGAGCATTGCGTCGCGTTCAACACAGTGACGGAAGAATTGTCGGAGACAGGATCCAGCAGTCGTCTAGAAACAATTCTAATTACAAAATGTTTTTCATCCTCTGTATCGTATTCCTTGTGACAACTGTCCCTTACGGCGTGTATTTAAACCTGCTCGACTCCAGCAAACTTGTTGATGAGCACACATTAGCAAAGTACCAGCTGTCTAGCGTAATAATGAGGTGTCTTTATTGGAGTAATTATAGCCTTAATTTTCTCCTTTACTGTATGACAGGGTCTTTGTTCAGGAAAGAGTTTAAGAGAATACTCCAGACAGCACATGCATCATTTTCTTCACTTACAACTAGAAGGACTGGTCAACCACAAAACGACGAAAACCTCTAAATGTGTTATTTCAACAGTTTTTGATGAAATTGTTCTCGCCTTATTTTTTTATCACATCTCTTAGAAAGGATTAAATGTGAGCATTACATGAATACATGACATCATATCAACAAGACATTGTCATAATCATTTAAATATATATGTTATGATAGTTTACGCCTAGAAACAACTTAACATCAGGAAATTTCACAAAATCTGATCTTACTTTCTGTGCTAAGAGATGTGCTATGAGTAAATTACTTTACATCAGGACATTTCACAAAATCTGATCTAAGTCTTTGCACAAAAAGCTAGGAGTAAACGTCTAAACATCGGGATATTTCACAAAAATCTGGTTATACTTTATTGTATATACAAACTAAGAGTTAATGAATTTTAATCAGGATATTCCACAAACTCAGATCAACGATAAAATGAGAAAACGAATTTACATGAGGGCAACGCCCCACTGTATGAAATTATGAGCTACTTAATATGAACGACTGATTTTAATTTTTCATTATCTTCCTTAGGGGTTGGTAGTTGAAAACACATTTTACAGTACATAATGTTGACACGGAAAACATGCATAAATAGAATGGTAAAAACGTTGGAAAATGTGAAGTAGAGTGGTACGACTGCTACAAGATGTAGATTACGCGCTTAAATAGAACTTAGGATATAGCGGAAAATATTCTTAAGAAAAAAATCAAACTGAATATAACATTAACGTGACGTCTTGAAAGTAACGCTGTTACAAGTTGTATTTTGTGTCATATCTGAATATCGTTTATTTTTATATTGTGATAATTTTGTATCATTAAGTATACATCTATGTGTAAAGTAGATCGTACTAGAACGTCTAATGACAAGAAGGATGTTAGTATAAACTAAGCAAGTTCACCCGTGGAAAAGTGGACTAAGAACCACTTGTCATTCAACAATATTCGTGATGCTTGGCAAATACCCACTTTACTTTGGATTCGTTCATGTGAGGCAGCTACCAAAATTGCTCAAGAAACGTCGTTGGTTCTATCCCATAACGCCGAAACTTTACCCCTAAAAATTACAATGGACTTTTTTTCCATGGCATTACCTGGTAAGAAGTTAGTGAAGATGAGGCAGAAAATTGCTCTGCAGTTTTCAGTGTTATTATTGTGGCCCCTATGAGATTAATATTAAAATGATTTAGTTCTGAAACAGAATCGTTCATGCACAAAACAAATAAAGATTTTGAATCTTTCTCACTTTCATTACCAAAACAAAATTGTCTTTTATGATTCTGCTCTTAAGGGATGTCATTATATAATCCTTGCATTTGTCTAAATTTGGATCGTGGATTTTAGTACCGACTAGCGACAAAGCACGTCCGTAGTCAGCTTGGCAATTAGAATTGCATCATCTCATTTTCTATCGACATCCGTAAACAACTAAAACAAAAAATATATATAAGTCTGCTATTTTGTCTGTCTGTCTGTCTGTTTGTACCTACTTATTTCTTATTTAGAAATGATGTTGATTATGTTACTTTTCAATAAAATATAAACACTTGAAAATACATTCTCATTTTCGCTATTAATTTTTTAAATTAACTTAATATTCATACTCTTAGTGAGATATATACCATATCTTATGTCAGATTTGTCATCTTAGGTTAGTCCGACTTTATCAATTGTCTTCAGACAATGTGTTTTATATATTGCAATACCTTAATAATATCTCACTCATCAATGTACTTTGTCTTATATATCACTGATATATAGGGATTTACTGATAAAGCTATTTTAGATATGCAAACAAACCGATACAGATAGGCATTAGAAGAAGTATAAAAATATTGTTGTCCGTGGAAGTAAAACAAATTGTTGAATTTTGTTAGAAAAGAATATTTGCAGGTCAACTGAAAAATATAGACTAAGTTTTTAAAGAGCAAGATTGTATTGCCAGTTTACCTGCAGGGTATATAGACAATGCCGTGTTTGTTCTCTCGAAAGCGTGAACATTACCTACTCAGTATTGGTTTCCAGCGGTTAAAATTCGAAAACGAATCGCTTTGCAAATTGTGAAGTCTGACCGATGATTGGCTGTTTGAAAAATCACGAGAAGGTAATAACCTAAAGGTGATCGTCAGACCCTAATGTGTAGCGTTATTTAGGAGCTGATTTTAATCAGATTGTCAGGGACACTATTTTTTCGGACAAAACAAAAGAAAAAGACAATAGACTAGCTAGTTTAAAAGCAAATGTATATGATCTGTGTCATTAAAAGACGAATTTAACCACTATTGACCTTTAAAAATCTTCCATTTTATTCGGCGTATGGTCTTGTTTTTTAAACAAAAGAACACACAAAGAAATAACTACATCACAAAAGGTTTTAGCTGATAGATGGCGTAAACGTATCATATTTCAACTAACAAAGCTTTTATAAATTACACGCCTGATTTATTTACTATGATATTTAGGTTGTTGACATAAAAGGAGAAATCAGGTCTTTTCTTTAACATCAAATTGGATCCAGCTGTGCGTTTTTTTTCCGCTGATATATATTAAGATATGAAACAGATATTTACCTCAATGAGCAAGTCAAATAAATGATCACGATCAAATCAGCAGGAAAATACATGTTTCCTGAATATGTTTTCGAAGTTCAAACAATCCTTTGTAATCATAATAGAAATTCATGCTGTGAAAGTTATAAAAATGGCTTTGTTGATTTTGAGATGAATTCCAAGTTTTAATTAACTTTAATAATGTCAGTAAGTTACTTGGATACGTCTTGCGGGTTTGCATCAAATATCCATAGATTCGGCAGTTACTAGTTATGCAGGTATTCTCCGAGACACACATAATATGAATGGCAAAGTTCATAACGTTGAGAACCCTGCTTTATTTCAATAGGATATTGGCGTCATATTATTGACTTCATTGCAGTGAAAAACTAGAAATGTGTCCATAGGACACGGGTGCCCCCACCGCGCCACTGTTCTGTCAATCTTATGACTGTAGGTCAAATATTTTTTGAAAACTAAAAATCTTGTACTAAGTAAAGGGCAAGAACTTTACAAATTCTGAATAAATCCACAAGCAAACCCCAATGTGCATAAGTACACATGCTGACCAACATTCTTGTAAACTTTCAGGCCTACAAGTGAAATACTTTTTGAGCTATGCATGAACAAGTTGAAAATTGCAAATTTATACTACTGTAAGTCAAGGGCAATAACTAACAAAACTGAAAAAAAATCCACATGCAAAGTCCCAGGTGCATAGCTTCACAGTGATGTGAATCATTATTCCTGTAATTTAGTGATGTTGATCATTATTCCTGTAAAGTTCGTTGATTCTAACTCAAGCACTCAAGGAACAAATATCAACATCATGAAACAGTTATTACTAAGTCAAGGGAAATAACTTTACAAATACTGGATAAATCCACAAGCGAAACCCCAGGTGCAAAACTAAATATGCTGAGCAACCTTCCTGTAAGGTTTAATGACAAGGTCAAATCCTTTTTGAATTACATGCGACACAAGTTGAAAATTGCAAAAGGGCAATAACTCTAAAAATACTAAATAAATCCAGACGAAAATACCCGGTGCACAACTACACATGCTGATCAATATTCCTGTAAAGTTTCATGACTCTATGTCAAATACTTATTGTGTTACATGCGACACAAGTTGAAAATTGCAAAATTTTACTAAGTCAAGGGCAATTACTCTAAAAATACTAAAAATATCCAAATGAAAATACCCAGGTGCCATACTACACATGACTCTAGGTCAAATACTTTTTGAGTTACATGCGACACAAAGTGAAAATTGCAAAATTTTACTAAGTCAAGGGCAATAACTCTAAAAATACTAAAAATATCCAGACGAAAATACCCAGGTGCACAACAACACATGCTGATCAACATTCCTGTAAATTTTCATGACTCTAGGTCAAATGCTTTTTGAGTTACGTGCGAAACAAAAAAGAACGGAAGGACGGAAGGACGGACGGAAGGATGGAACGACGGACGGACAGACAAGGGTAAATCTAAATGCCCGCCACTAAAGTGGGGGTACAAAAAGAATCGAGTTTTTAATGGATGAATCTTAAACAAGGATATTAATAAACGTGTAATGGTATGGATATTTTAAAAGACAATTTTAATTTATCTGCATTTTTATAAGCATTTTAAGCGTTGAACGTTTGGTTGTATAACTTCACAAATGCCGCTGTCACGAAAAGTGCTTTGTTACTTATCTGATGCAGGTATAGGTTCAATTTTAAATTAAGACTGTAAAGTATGTGATCTTAGCAAATGTTATAAACTAAAAAGGTTACATTTCAAGTTTTATTGTTATATATTGAAAGTACCTTTGAACTCGAGTAACTTCCACATATAACGTTAAATATATTACATTTCAAAATACTCTAGAGTAAACGTTTTAATTCTGAAAACATTGTAAGCTCATTGTATATATTTTAGCAACTGTAATAAACTGAAAAGGTTACATTTAAAGTTTCATTGTTATATATTGCATGTACATTTGAACTCGAAAAACTGGTAGTTCAAACTAATTTTAACAATTGAGTTAGTTGGGTAAATTTTTTTTGGATTATTTTTGGCTGTCATATATGTTTGTCAATGGCAAAATATTTTACTATTGTTTGTGCCGACAGGTATTGGTCTACACAGTGGTTAAATTATACCATCAGCATGCTAAGGAATAAAACACGTAACATTTTATTTATATTTGGCAACTTCTTGGTAATTTAAATCGGATTCATTTTTTTGGTATGGCAGGTCCTCCATGCGCAAACCCAAGCAAAAAGTCCGTGAAATTTCCGCGTGGTAGGGTCGTTTCACAGACAGGCGATTTGTTTTTTTCTGTATATGAAATGTATAGATTTTCGTAAAATTCACATTAGCTCGAGCCAAACGTTGTAACAATCTTGTCTGACTCCGTCCCGGATTCGTTTTTATATTAGTATTGAGGGTCTTCTTTGAGCAATATAATACCCATAGCTCTATCCCAAGCAAATCGTCCGGGAGATTTCTCGCGGCATGGTCGGTTTTTAGACCGCAGATTGATTTGTTCTGTCTGTATATAAAATGTTAACATTTTCGTAAAAACATAATATGCTCATGCCAGCCGTTTCAAAAACTTTAGCTTGTCTATTTTGCGTAATATAAAGCCCGAAGCCCTAACTCCATTAAAACGTACTGAAGATTTTCGCTTGGCAAGGTCGTTTTCCAGACCGGCGATTTGTTTCTTCTGTATATAAAATGTATAAATTTTCTTTTAAAAAAACCACATCATTTTACCACCCTTTCTCCGATGCTGTTGCGGATTCGGTTTTCTATTGATAAGGAGGGTCTTCATTGCGAAAGATAAGACCCGAAGCCAAATTCCAAATAAAAGGTCCGGGAGATTGCCGCGTGGGATAGTCGTTTTTTAGAGAGGCGAATTGTTTCTCTGAATGTAAAATGCAAAAACTTTATGGCATGTTCGTTTTTCAGACCGGCGATTTATTCATTCTGTGCATTTAATGTACAAATTTTCATAAATACCCACCTGTTTTGAGTTCGCAGTTTTGTTTTTGTATTAGTATGGAAACCTTCTTTGCACAACATAATGCCCAAAGCCATAACCCAAGCAGGAATTGACGTCATGCATAATTGGCCTTGGTAAAATGAACGTTACGAATTTAAAACATGTTAAATTAATGATCAAGTATATTTTCATTGTTTGGAGAGTCTTCTTTACAGCAATATAAGAATCAAAACTCAAACGCAAGAAAACTGGCAGCAAGAGTCCTGCGTAAAATGATCGGTTTTTGGACGGTGTCTGATTTGTTCTTTCTGTATTTGAAGTGTTTAAAATGTTCGTTAAAACACCATACTGTATGTGTATTTAAATTCGCGGAAGCAAATTTTCGCGGAAAGGTCCACTTTGGGGGTATATACAAATATTCGCGCTATTTTGAATTCGCGGAGGTGACTGCCGAAAATCATAAATTCGCGCACACCCATTAGGTTAAAAAAATAAGAGAAATTACTCTTAATAGATTAGGCAATGGTTTTCGCAAGCAGCCTTCTTTAATTTTACATACTTTTTATTACTGTAATCGTTGTGGGACTTCACAGTTATTTTCAACACCTGGTGTCAAACAATACACTATTGTACAGAACAAAGACAATTCAATTTGTCTTGCGGACAGATTATGGCAAACAAAAGAATGTCCGTTAACGTGCGTGATTTTTCACAGTTTTAAACAGCACTGAATAAGACCATAATCTTTTCACCGATTTTGTTAAAATGTTGACTGAGTAATAGTGTTTTGTTTTCCATGTTTTCATCAGTTAAAATCGTTAATGTTTGTGTTGTTTGTAAAGTTTGTTTAGGAAAACAAAATATAATCTGATCAGATGTCAAGACGTTTATAGCTCAGACTATGAAATAAATAGCGTGGTGCAATGGTATTGTTCAAACATTTATATATACTTACACAAGAATCTAATAATCATATCAGTCAAATAATAATACTGTAGCAAACGGATTTATATTCAGAGCTGAATGTTACATGTACATGCACAGTTTATACAAAAGTAAAATCACTCTTTGAAAGCGCCACGGATACCAGACTAATGGCAGCCGTGAACACCCTGATATACATTGTTCTATAGATGCGCGAAAATATGACTATTAAGAAATTATTGGTGTAGAAATATTCGCGCTGAACAAGAATTCGCGGGTCGAATGTCACCGCGAAGATCGCGAAAATTTAAAGCCCGCGAATATTTCTACACATACAGTATTCTCGTGCCAACCATTCAAACACTTTATGTGTGATTGCGTTGCAGATTCATCAGCGTTATTATATTGAGGGTCTCCTTTGCGCATTATAATGCCCAAAGCCCTTATCAAAGCAAAACGTCCAGGAGAATTCCGCGTGGCATGGTCGTTTTTCAGAAAAGCAATTTTCTTTTTCTGTATGTAAAATGTATAAAATTTCGTAAAATACTATTTACACGAGTCAACACCCTTTGTCTGAGTCCGCTTTGAATTCGTTTTTGTGTTAGAATGAAGGGTCTTGTTTGCACAATATAACGCCCAAAGCCATAATCAAAGCAAAACGTCAAAAACCCACAATTTTCTCGAGTCAACCGTTTAAAACCCTATGATTTCATCGCGGGTTCGTTTTTGTATTGGAGGGTCTTCTTTGCGCAATATAAGGCCCAATCTCTTAACCCAGGCAACACCTCCGAGATATTTCATAGTGTCATGGTCTTTTTTCAGACCAGCGATTTGTCTTTATTTCTGTATATGAAATGTATACTAGAATTTTTTTAAACACTCCTTTTTCTCGAGCCAAGCGTTAAAACATCCTTTGTCTGATTTAGTTGCAGATTCGTTTGTTTTTGTATTAGTTTTCTTCTGGAGAGTTTTCGTTGCCCTAACCCAAGCAAAATTGACGTTATTCACGTTAGCCATGGTAAAATAAACGCTACGTATAAAATCTTATTAATGATCCAGTATATCGTATTTGTAATTATCTAAGATTGACTTCTTTTAAGCAATATAAGACGACTCAAAACCAAGAAAGGAAGAGGCCCGCGAAATATGGTCGCGTTTTGGACAGGTGTCTGATTTGTTCCATAAATGTTCGTTAAAAACATATTCTCTTGTCATCTTTTAAACACTTTATCTCTGAGTCTGTTTTTGTATTAATTTGGAGAATTTATTGTGCGTAATAGAAGGCCACGTGTCATGATCGTTTTTCAGACCACAATATAAGACTCAAAACCCAAACGCAAGGTAAATGACAGCAAGAGGCCCGCGTGAAATTGTCGCATTTAGAACATAGAAATCATCTTGTTTTATAGTTACACGGTCGCAACAAAAGCATGGTCATCTTTGTTATAATAATATACTGATAGGCTTTTATATGATTTTTGTACGCTGAAATTAATCAGTAAATATTTATTATAAGCTTGTGATATAAATACAGTTATGATTTATGACGTCACTCAATATCTGGAAAAAAGTGATCCATCGGAAGCAAAATTAAATGAAAATTGCAGACTCAGTTTGATTGAGACTTGAGACGAATGTAATTTCCAGTTTGAGAATAAACATTATTATGTCAGAAATGTGTCCGAGTCAATGGACTGATTGATTCATCTAGAATAATGTTCAAACGAAAGTTGTTTTATTCATTGGCAGGGCTTATTGTTTTATAGAAATATATGTAAATCAGGTGTTGTCGGGTAGTTTAAACATATTAGGTTACTACTTGATTTTCTGTAATCCCTGCAAAACTGTAGGACTTCGCAGCAAGAAAATGCTCATTATTCACGGACACATTGGTTATTAAATAGTTTAGGCAGACTGCAGTTTTTAATATGACACATCGTCTGACTCATATATAAGATTCTAAAATAAGAAAACCAATCATAAGAAAAATACAATATCATAATGATTTACATTTGTCTGAAAATTGGTTCATATCAATGATAGATCCCTGTGAAATCAATTGATATATTAGACAAAATGGAATATGTGAATATATAATTCCTCTACTTTATATATAAACCATTTTTATTTTGACAAAAATTAAAGATAATGAAAGTTTAAATGCTGATGGTTGTCTTCTACACGGCAGAATTGGAAATATTGTAGACTCTGTTCAATTAAGCCAGTTCCTAGATAGCAGTAGAAAAAACATGCTACAGTTCTTTTAAACATTTCAAGAGTTCCTTTGATAAAGATCGTCATTTTAAACAGAATGTTCATGAATTCAATGTAACCCAACACAATACATATACGTCGGTTTTTATAATACGAACATGTACAAATTTATTGCTCGTTTGTTAATTGAAAACGATTCCATTGGCTCTCTGTACAAGACTATTCAAATTCTCCCCTGATCTCTTAGTACCGTAGGTCCATGGAAATAAAATTCCAAAAACAGAATCGACATGCTCTTGACCAATAATTTTGACAGGAATAAATCGGTCCTTGTTATCTAACACAGATTGATGCAAGTGCCCTTGACTTGCGAATCTTTGAACTTTATCACCTGTCAGACTCTCAGTTACAATGACAAACACGAACAGGTATCGGTTTAAGGCATCCCCTATACTTGAGAAAATAGGCCTTCCAATTGCAACTTCGGATTCTATATGAACTGATATATTCCATCCTTTTGCTTCCTCTTTTATCCTAGTTGCATACTCATTATCGTCGTCTGTGTTTATGATTAAAATATCAGCGTCAAAGCATAGCCTTGTAAGGACTGAAATACAACGAAGTAGATATATTTAAATTACATACAGAGCTGGCAATGTGCATTCAATGTGAAAATTATATTTCCAAACCTGCTTTTGTCTCACTTCTCATTAAACTCTGAGGGAAAACTTCCAATTTGATAGAGATAATACAGGTATATTAATACGCATTTGGTCTTCCTTTTAACAGTGTCACTACTTTGTTACGATTTTCTTAAATTTGAGCTCAAAAGTCAGGATATAATACACGGCCTCCGATACGCCAGTTTTTGTTGATATGCTACCGTCCAATTTAACGTTAATTTAACCTCGCACCAAATTATATGAACTAATGAAAAAAGCAAAATCAGAAACTACTGAAAACAATATTGAAACATTTTATGCAAAAAGTGATCACATTCTAAGTAGTAAGAGGACAGAGTTAATCATTTCCAATCAAAAACATACAAAAAAGAGATCGGAAAATGCCGTCCCTTCTCACCATTTGTTTTCTTTTCTAATTCCATACGCGTGGCTTGTTCAATATCTTGTTCAGTCTGGATAAACTTGACTACCTTTGCAAAGAAATTAGCGAAGCCACTGGAAATCAAAAGAAAAAAAGAAGTATAGTTATTCTTTTATCCTTAACCTACTGTATTTGAGAAATGAATGAAGTCAAGCTTTGAATTTTAAACAATCCATACAAATTTCAAGTGATTTCAATATTAAAATCTTAATAGATTATATCCTCTTAATCAAAGGCTAAGGAGAAAGATGTACTTGTTTACATCTATCCTAATTATAAAGTCACTCTGAATGAAATGATTTCCAAAGTAACGTAGATAATACTAAACCACAATTACCGATATTGAGAAAAAAACTTCTGTGGATTTTCTGTTGATTTTATAGTTTACATGAATATGAATATTTAGATGAAATTATTAAAGGATTGACTGCGTAGCAAAAAAAAATTATGGATTGTTTGGTGATTGTTAAACTTATATTGCTAGGTTTGTGTATCGTGTCGATTTACTAGTTATATTACATGTCTAGTTATAGTCTTGTAAGGTCTGAAATACAATGAAGTAGATACAGTTAAATTAAATACAGAGTTGACAATGTGCATTCAAGCATACTAGTTATATAACATGGTCAGAAATGTTTATTAAAACGTGGCCGTGCACTTCTAAAAATGTTCTATACTAGCCGTTTTACACATACATGTAATCAATTTGATATTAAGATTGCATCATGAATGGGGTATTATCAAAAAGGAAAAGCCCACGTTACAATTAAATAGCAAGATAATATATACACATGTTTATTAAGACAATGTTATAGATCCTTGTCGGTAAACAAGTTATGTTATATAGTGTATCTTACAATTCTGGTTTGTAATCTGTCATCAGGTACCTGGAAACATTGATCATCAGACCTTCAATGTTATTTTCGGCGATTTCTTCAGTGCACCCTACATATTGCCTGAGACGATTAAAACGACAGTTGCCATTTGTAAAAATGTTTGTCAGGAGTTGGAGTATTTCGTTTTTATTCTGAAAGGAATGTTGTAAGTATAGATTTAAATAGATTAGTGTATGTTTTAAATACATGTGTAACAGTTTTGAATACATAAACTGATACATTGAAACATATTCATTCTCATTTTAATGAGTTGACATTGTCTTTCAACATTTGCATCTTTTCTTTCAAACATTCCATGATCTTTATATTTAAGACTCTTTTGAAAACAAAAGACTTTTTTTGATAAATCTGAAATTCATTTTTGACAATTCACTGATTTTAGCATAGATCCACTTAGCAAAGCTTCACTGCAAATATATAAGCTCTTGGACATGTAAATTTAAACAAGATATGCGTTTTTTCTGAGTTTCAACGGAATACTATAGCAAAATATCTAAGCTCAGAACATTGTAAGTAAGGAGGAGATGTGTTATAGCAGACCTGAGGACAATGTCCTCAAGGTGGTCTTTTGTGATGGCCCATTGTCCGTCGTCCATCTTCCGTCCGTGCGTAAACAATTTCTTTAAACAACTTCTCCTCATAAACCACTAAGCCAAATTTGTTGAAACTTTGCAGGGATGTTATTTGCATAAGGCTTTACCAAATTTGTTCTAAGAATTAAATTCCACAAAGTACTCTGGTTGCCATGGCAGCCGAAGGATTTTTCAAAAAATCTTCTTGTAAACAACCGAAAGAGCTAGAGCTTAGATATTTGGCATGAAATATGTTCTAGTGAACGTCTACCAAGTTTGTTCAAATAAAATCCGTAGAGTCAAAATTGGCCCCGCCCAGGGGTTATTAAATTTCCCTTATATATACGCAGTAAAAACTTAAAACATCTTCTTGCGAGTATCAAAAAGAGGTAGAGCTGAAATATTTTTCTAATGTATGTCTACCAAGTTTGCTGAAACTAGAAATGTGTCCATAGGTCACAGGTGTCCAAACATTCCAACGTTTTTTCAATCTTATGTCTCTAGGTCAAATATTTTTGGGCTACATGTGGCAAAATTGTAAAAATAATTATCTCTTACTAATTCAAGGGCAGTAACTCTGAAAAAAAAAATCCACAAGCAAAACCCAAGGTGTACAACTTACCTGAGCAACAGTCCTGTAAAGTTTCATGACTCTAGGTCAAATACCTTTTGAGCTATTTGCGACAAAAGTTGAAAATATACTAAGTCAAGGGCCATAAATCTACAGATACTAAATAAATCAACACGAAAATACCAAGGTTCAAAACTACACATGCTGATAAACATTTCTGTAAAGTTTAATGACTGTAGGTCAAATAGGTTTTGAGCTACATGCGACACAAGTTGAAAATTGCAAGCTTTTAGTATGTCAAGGGCAATTATGCCATTTACTCTACAAGTACTATAAACATCCAAACGAAAAATACCCAGGTGCACAACTACACATGCTGAGCCACATTCCTGTAAAGTTTCATGACTCTAGGTCAAATACACTTTGAGCTATATGCGACACGAAAAGAGAACGGACGGATGGACGGACGGACAAGGGTAAATCTAAATCCAACCCCTATAGTGTGGACACAAGAAAACCCCTAGGATTAAAATTGACCCTGTCTCAGGGGGTAATTGATTTTTATGCCCCCGCCATGTAATGGCCGGGGCATATAGTGTTACCCTGTTCCGTCCTTCCGTCCTTCAGTCATTCTGTCATTCCGTCTTCATCAGTTTCCGTTCATTATCTTAGTAACGGTTGCATACATTCAACTCAAATTTGACATATGGATATATCATGAAAAAATACAGGCCAGGTTTGAATTTGGTCATAGTTCAATAATATTTGGCAGAGTTATGCCCATTTACTTTAAAATAATATGAAATTTTCAGTTTCCGTTCATTATCTCACCAACGGTACAACACATTAAACTCAAACTTGACATATGGATTTGTCAAGAGAAAATACAGGTCAAGTTCGAATTTGGTCATGGTTCGATGATTTTTGGCAGAGTTATGCCCCTTTTACTTTGAAAATAATATGAAATGTTCAGTTTCTATTGATTATCTCCCCAACGGTACAACACATTCAACTCAAATTTGACATATGGTTATGTTTTTGGAATGCCCAGGCCAAGATCGAATTTGGTCATGGTTCAATGATTTTTGGCAGAGTAATGCCCCTTTCACTTTGAAAATAATATGAAATTTACAGTTTCTGTTCATTATCTACCCAACAGTGTTACATAGTCAACTCAAATTTGACATATGGATATGTCAAAGGAATGGGCAGGTCAAGTTGGAATTTGGTCATGGTTCGATGATTTTTTGGCAGAGTTATGTCCCTTTCACTTTGAAAATAATATAAATACATCTTAGGAATAAGCACTTTAAGTTTGAATTTGGTCGTGGTTCAATGATTTTGGACAAAGTTATCTTTCCTGATGAACTTTTCAGTTTCAGCACTCATATTTTTGTGGAAATGTATGTACCATTATTTTGGCTACAAATATGCAATATGCTATTTTCAAAAGGTTTAGACTGAATAATTTCAGTGCCCTTGAACATTGTATGAAATGGTTTTTGTGTTAACATTGAAAAGTTTAAGGGCTTGAACTTAAAAATGAAAATATAATTTATGCAAACAAATTTAGAACTAAAATATATAAACATCTGAAATTTTGGCTGCATGCGGGGGCATCCGTGGCATGATGACACATTTCTAGTTCATATATGTACTGTAAATCCAGTATTTTCCCGATGTTTTAATTTTGCTATTCTTCTGGGATTGAAAAGGACTCCACTTTGGACCTTTTTGACCTATTTCTCAAGTGAGCTACCAAGGGCCTCTGGGCCCTCGTGTATATTATTATATATAATTCGTTGTAAGGAAATTGACACAGGACAAGCCGTTTGGACCCGGGGCAACGATCTTTTGTAGAAATCCACTAGACAATGATAAGCGCTAGGACATGTTGTTTCAGAGAAGCCGATATTAAAACTTTTACTAGCACTATACTAGTGCATACTAGTAACAAGGTTATTGAAATAAATTGAGGAAACGAATTTTATCCTATTTAAATGCTAAATAATGTTCTGGTAAATGAAGTGCTAATCATAGCAAACTTACCACCTTGACCTTGGATGTACATAAGTCATAGACGCGACAATATGCCTTAATGGGACAGTGTAAACCTTGGAGTTAGAAACATGGATCTTGGTCACATCGTCTTGATGTAGTGAACATTTATGACAAGCTATTTTGAAATTCACCAATGCGCTACAAAGACACAAATATGGATCCTTTAAATCTCTAATTTTGATAATGTGAACCTTCAAACTGCAGGTGTGACCTTGACCTTTAAGGTAGAGACACGAATCTTCAACGCAAAACATCGCCTTGATGTGGCTGACATTTGTGCCAAATCATTTCAAACTCTGTTACAGTCCGGGCACAAATATGTACAGGTATACCTTATAACTCCAAACTGTGTGACCTTATCTTGACCTTTGAAGAAGGGGCATGATTCTTTAACACGATACATCGTCTTGATGTGGTATATATTTGTGCCAAGTTATTTTAAAATCCTTTTAATGCATGACAAAGTAACAGTCCGGACACGAATGTGTATACCTTATAACAGTAATTGTGATAATATCAAATCTTCGAACTGGACAAAAAAAGCGCGCCCTACAGGACCCGGTTTGACCAGAACTACATGGATAGGAAGGGTTTTGAGCGCCTTAACTGGTCAGGTAGATTATCCAAAGCTTAATGAGCACATGTGCACACCGTATTTCCGGCGGCAGTGATGGTAGATCACTGCAGTGATGGCAGATATCTGAAAATTACCGATCGGTACAGGTAGGTTATAAATTTGGTTGGTTTTATTATATTACACAAATACGGCCCATATCATTGCTATAAAACTATTGTCCATTGAACGGAGATACTGTAAGGTAATTTTGGACTCGTTTTTTCCTGTTTTAAGACTATTTTGAGCAGGTTAAAAGTGACAGCCTCGGAAAAATCCGTGAAATTGTCTGTTTTCTGTTCAAAATATCTAAAGTTTTAAGTAAATGGCAGGATTTCCGTTATCAATATAGACGTTCATCAATTGGGGTCCCGCAAGCCATCTACGCCGTGAGTCTTTTCTTGAAAGTTTTACAGACGCTCAATCTTGACTAGTTTAGCACAGTAAATGTAATTCAAAGGCAAACTGCAACGCTATTACAAACATGAAAAGTTAAAGAAGTGAATCCACGTTGTTTTTCAAGAACTTGATAATATAGGAAAATATTTGAACTGTCAGTAATATTAACCTTCCAATTTACATTAACATATATTGTTTTATGATACACTGATGCCAGTTGCGAGGTTAATAGTCTCCCCTTTATTACATCTATTTAATAACTTATAATCTTCGCCAATTAAGTAAATTTCAGCCTTTATTTGTCATGAAGCGATGAACATTATTACCTCGAGAAAATAATGTCATATGCTAGCAAATGAATATTCACTTACAAAAGTTACTTGCTGTAATATGCAATTGGCTTATGTCTTAAAAAGGGAGTGCGCTGCTAAACTTAAGATACATATAGTATTGTATGCATGTAACTGACAGACACAACAGATCAAGCACACATGTATGAATATAGAAAAATGAAGTTTTTCATGTTCATTTCTCTATTTATAGTGCAATTTTGTCGTACTAAATCATCATTTTTTGTATTGTAACTGCGTGTTGCTAAAAAGCTTTTTTCGATGCACATACCGCATTAATAACTTTTCTATCTTGAGAAAATATTAGAAATGATAGTTTATCGTCTCAATGCCGACTAAAAGGACGCAAAGAAAAGAGGAATTGATAAAAGATTGATCTTGATTTTCTGTCAGAATGTTAGCCACTTTCATTGTATTTCTGCCATCGACGGCAGCATTTATAATATGTATCTGCATACAACGGCAGCAATTTTTCTTCGACCGGTCAAGATTGAGCGTCTGTAAAACTTTCAAGAAAAGACTCACGGGGTAGATATTAAATTTTGGCTTGCGGGACCCCAATGGATGAACGTCTATATTGATAACAGGAAATCCTGCCATTTACTTAAAACTTGAGATATTTTGAACAGAAAACAGACAATTTCACGGATTTTTCCGAGGCTGTCACTTTTAACCTGCTAAAAATAGCCTTAAAACAGGAAAAAACGAGTCCAAAATTACCTTACAGTATCTCCGTTCAATGGACAATAGTTTTATAGCAATGATATGGGCCGTATTTGTGTAATATAATTAAACCAACCAAATTTATAACCTACCTGTACCGATCGGTAATTTTCAGATATCTGCCATCACTGCCGCCGGTAATACGGTGTGATGTAGAATAATATGAAAGTAAGGATGACAGCTCATGAGGTGAAACCTAGAAACATCCAGGAGCTTGACGCACTGTTTGGTGTAAGAATAGATCTCCATCCCCGCTACTCGCTACTACTATTAGAAACTTTATAGGGAGCATGAGAAGAAGGCGTTGCTAAACAGTTGTCGTTACCATTTGGCCACACACACACGTCACTTGTAAACATAAATGATATTGTAAAATTTGGAAAACAAGTTGCGTGTCCAGAAATGTAGGATGTAGTGAGTCTTCCACTTCTCTTACATATAACTAATGCAAAATTAGTAAATTTGTCGTTCAATCAAATTCATTAAACTTGAAACTGACATTAAAATTATCTTTACGACGGTAATCAAACTATTGCGGAAAAGTTGGGTAGTATATTTAAAGTTTACCACTTCGAATGTGTCGTGTAGCGGCTGACTAGGTATTGCCGGGCTTTTATTCTGATTCCTTTTCAGCGCTGAAACAGTAAGAAATTATGAATTAAAAATTATTCTACATCATTAACACGCAGGTTCCAGTTTCCAAGAACACTTTTTGTTTACCGAAATGTCATTGTTTCCAAGTGTTATTTAGAGTAGGTCCAGAATGGGTAAAATAATTTTTCACTTTCTTGATCGGAAACTTTTTTTTTAAATTTCTTATCCCATTTTAATGCCCTGGGAATATGGATTCCAAGAATACAACAAAAATATGCATGCAACTACATAAAAGGCCCCTTAAGCCTGAAAAATGCATACATCTTTATTTATAAGAAGCTTTCTTTTTTTTTGTTCGAAAACATTATTTATTTAGCATTTGGCTGAGCAAAGTTTGCAAATATTGCTTTTTGGCAATTAGTAAAAGTGATAATGTATTTTTTTCTGGAAGTCAAAAAAGTACTTTGTTTACATGTTGCTACTTTTGTGACGAATAATTTCGAAGTCATCAATACTTTCCTCTGGTGAATAGCATCTAACATGCTCTTAAACCATTATCTACTCAAATTTGCCCTTTCTAAAGAAATATTTTTTCTGGCACATAATATGCTTTTAAGATAATCTTCGGAAATAAATTAAAGTTAAGTACAAATAATCCACTATAAGTGCCAAAGCAAAAAGTTGACGGGTACTGTGAAACAACCACAGTTTTCAACAATTTCCTGTTATGAAAATATAGTTTAACAAACTAAAGGTTATTTTTACTATTGTTATAGGATGCTGAGTTTGTAAAACTTTCTTAAAAAAATAATCTTGAGAAATAATTCACTTTATATCTGAACAACCAACTATCAAGACTACTAGTATTTGCTACAAGACCCAAGGAACTTTTTCGGTAGCTTGTTTATAACAATTATTATTTACAATGTAAATTTATTTGAGGCGTTCCACTTCACAGCGTTGTGAATTGAATGGTTTTAGATATGATATTGTATTTGTAGAATTGAATATATATTTAATGATTTTAGATTAGGATATTTTATATTTAGAATTTCAAAATCATCAAATTATATATTCAATGCTAAAAATAAACTTATCTTATCTTATCTAATATCATTAAATTCACAGACTAGAAAAAAAAAATTCTTTCTCCATTCCATAAAAAATATTACATACATTGAATGACAAAAGCTTTTCCTAAAGCCCCTTGTAGATAGTATTTCTTCTATTATATGTTTGCATGTAAATCCCTATAGACAATTATGGTACCGTGTTCTGGAAATAATTCTTTCATCAATAGCAGAACCTGCCTGCTTAGTTAACAGTTTAAAAGAGTCCAAAATGTGAAGAAGAAAAAATGAAAAGACAGTACCTGATGGTGTATCCCACAATTTATCTTTGCAAGCCATCCCTAGGCAGCCAGCAACGAAACCCACTACAACCCCAGAAATGAAGGCTGCCTTTATAGGAGAAGCTGTTAATAAAATAAATCTATATTTTAGCATACGTCACAATAGAATATATAATGTGCAGAAATTATGTACCCCATAGCATATAATGTGCAGAAATTATGTACCCCATAGCATATAATGTGCAGAAATTATGTAGCCCATAGCATATAATGTGCAGAAATTATGTAGCCCATAGCAAATAATGTGCAGAAATTATGTAGCCAATAGCATATAATGTGCAGAAATTATGTAGCCCATAGCATATAATGTACAGAAATTATGTAGCCCATAGCATATAATGTGCAGAAATTATGTAGCCCATAGCATGTGATTAAAGTAGTCAGCAAATGAAAATAACGTAAGTCATTAATGTCGCCAACAATTATAGAGTACTCGATCGTGAAGTGACCTGACGTGATCTGTACAAAACCAAACGATGCATACTTTTGAATTAGTACTAAAGCCTGCCATTAAAGTTAAAATATGAAGAAAAGAAATGTATCTTTAAAAAAGATACTCGATCGAAGTAAAATTGGTTAGACTGCACATGTTATTTTTAAGTTTTCGATTCAGATATAAATGTTTTCAATGCTTGCAAAGCAATAACAATTATTGTTTCTAGCTGAGAGAAAAAACAACATTTTGTAAACATGCAATATTGGCATTATTATTTAAGAATCATGTAAGAACAAGATATGTTTGTAAAACATGTATGCCCTCTCTCGGCAGCCAATTAGTCATGTGGTCAGTTTATTATGACTGGCTTTTGACAAAAAAATCAATAAAGGTTATCTTCTGGTCATGATTAGTCACTAGTCAATTGTGACCGATAAGGTTGTGTGTAGCAAATTTATGACAAAGTTATCACAAATCTTACCAAATAATATATGCATAAATTTTATGAATTATGTAGGCCTCTTTAATGACAGCCATTTTGTTATATTACATTAGAACTTGAAATGTAAATACCAAAAACATTTTTAGTTTTATAAAAAAAAATCAACAAAGGCAACTTCAGTTCTTGAGTTATTGGTCGAAAACCGTTTGACCTACAAGGTCAATGTGACACTGACCTTTAACCCATTGACACCAAAATAAATAGGGGTCATCAAACATCATACCAAGTTTGAAGTACTTATGCCTAAGCGTTTTTACGTTATTGATCGGAAACCGTTTTTACTTACAAGGTCAATGTGACCTTGACCTTTAACCCTTGTCCCCAAAATCGATATGGATCATATAATGGTCTTGAACAATCAACATACCAAGAATGAAGTTCCTAGGCCTAAGCATTTTTTAGTTATTTGTCGGAAATTGTTTTTACCTATAAGGTCAATGTGACCTTGACTTTTAACCCCTTGACCCCAAAATAAATAGGGGTCATATACTGGCCATGAACAAACACCATATCGAATTCAATGTGACCTTGATCTTTGACCCTTGAACCGAAAATCAATATGGATGAAAAATCATCATACCAAGTTTGAAGTTTTTAGGCCTAAGCGTTCATTAGTTATTGTTCGGAAACGGTTTTTACCAACAATGTGACCTTAACTTTTGATCCCTTGACCCCAAAATCAAAAGGGGTCATCTATTGGTCATTAACAAGCATCATACCAAGTTTAAAGATCCTAGGCCTGAGCGTCCTTTAGTTACTGATCTGAAACCGTTTTTACCTAAAAGGTCAATGTTACCTTGACATTTAAACCCTTTAGCCAAAAATCAATAGTGGTCATCTACTGGTTATGATCAATCATTGTACCAAGTTTGAAGTTCCTAGGCCTAAGCGTTCTTAACTTATTGATCGGAAACCGTTTTTACCCACAAGGTCAATGTGACCTTAACATTTGATCCATTGACGTCAAAATCAATAGGGTTCATCTACTGGTCATGAACAATCACCATTTTAAGTTGGAAGTACCTAGGCCTAAGCGTTCTTTAGTTATTGATCGGAAAGTTATTGATCGGAAACAATTTGGTCTATTGACCGACAGACATACATTGGCAAAGCAATATACCACCATCGCTTTGAAGGGGAATGGGGGCATAAATATAACGAATAGGAATAGATGGGTAGTGGATAGCATAAAATCAACAAACAACTTTTGAACGCTTTATCTTTAATTTAATGCAAACAGCTATGATGCAAAAGAAAAAAATGTAAAACACTCTATATACCAGCCTTTGTTTCACAAACAAAAAATGTTGTGATAACTACAGATAAACCTAAAAGTGGTTCATAACCCCAACTACAACATTAATTGTGTAAAAGTTTGGGTGTCTTAAGTTTATAAATGAGAACGTTTTGTTGGTGATGATAAAAATACTGAAAAACACTGAAAATCCGTCAAAAAATCAAAATTAACCCGTTGGGACGATGATGAGCCCGAAAATTGGTTTCGGAATCGAGCAGACTATTTTATTTCAAATGCACATACTGCTTATAAGAAAGAAGGGACACATGCATTGAAACCTAAAGTCCCCTCCGGTTAAACTGGTAGGGGAGTAATAATAATAAAAACTAGAAATATCACGCAATAACGCCGTTTCTAAACTGCTTCGCCCGATTTCTAAAATTATTATTGTGTCAATATCATCTTCAACATAACTATCTTTTGACACCATCAGTTTTAACTTACCACACGTCTGCCCTTTTGCTTTCGATTTATTCAAAGATTAATGCAGCCTATGTATTTACGTATTTACTCGAATCTGCTCGAATTCGGAGGCTGTTTATCGGAGCGCAATACTTGCATAAAATGCTACTAGGCCCATATGTTTAACTTGATTACACATGCTGTAATATGAAGCTTTTTGGAATTACAATCTTTGCGTTTTTGTTGTTTTGTAAAACATGTATCCCCCCCCCCTATCGGCAGCTAATCAGTCATGTGACCAGGTTTTTTTTAACTGACTTTATCGTCATTTATCTCGCCAGTAACATTACGAAAGACCGGTGGGGACATTTCAACTTCATGAAAACTCGATTTCAGCTTTGTAACACCGCACTTTGGGGTCAAACGCACTTTTGGGTCCGACCCCAAAGTGCGTTAAACTTCGCATCGCACTTTGGGGTCCAACGCACAATCCAGAAATTGCTACATATTGACGCACTTTGGGTTCAAAAGGTCTAAAGGTGTCATCTGAGTTCTGCTTAAATACTGAATACTGACTAATTTCGGATCTGCGACATTGAAATATTTGAGGTTGAGTTCCAGATGGCGGTCGATACTTTGTTTGATGCTTAAGTGATAAAAATTTCATAAAATTTACCACTTGAAATATCTAAAAATTGTGTTCATATAACAAAGTACTCTATTACATTAATTGTGGATGTATTCCTAAAATCGAAAGATGCCGCGAAAAATATCCCGTTCTGTCAGTCATTTACGTGATAACTTTTGGTGCCATATTGAGCCCCATTTTAAATATGATGTGGATGAAATAAATGCAGCTAATTTTTTTTCCAAAGAACTATAAATACACTCTATTGCAATGTTCTGGTGAAATATCAAGTTTTTTCGATAGGACTATAAATAAGTTAAACTTTAGGTTTTTTTTGTAAGCTCCGTAACAACCGTTCGCTAGAGGCTTTTTTAAAGGAAATCTTACATACTGATTTAGAAAGAGCCAGTGGTGGATTCATGCCCGGGCTTCAAGGCTGCAGCCCCCCAACCCCCAGCTCGGCCCAAAGATACCTTTACCAGCTGGGCTGGAATATTTTTGCAGTTTCAAACTTTATTGGCTGCAGCGTACTCCCTTATATTGCTGTCATCCAGTTGTTAATCTCCTGCCTGAATTTTTATTTATCAACATGCTTAAATGACTTCAATGTTTAAACTGCATAATTAATTGGTTTATTACTTTCTAAAGGTCTAATGAAATTAATTGTCACAGATATTGGCAAATAGGTGTGTTACATTGTATACCATATTTTACTATCTTTGAACTTTACTTTGGAAAAGCGCTATTATTTATAAATTATATAAAACTATTATTCAGACGAGTTAAATACTAAATTGATCGAGTGTTTGAGATTATTTTTATTAACGGTCGCGCATACATATTATTTTGTAAATGTAAGGTGCTTGGTACCTAAATAAAGTAGCGATAAATGTGAAATTATTTGTAATAGACTTAGTCAAAACAATGTAGTGTTTGACTTCTATATAAAAATACTAATTCACTATAACTGTACTCATTCTTGCCAAAAATCAACAGATGAAAAAGATGGTTCAGGTAATTGGCCAATGAGTATTTCTTGGATGTTTTAGAAGAACATCAAAATTAATAAGCTTTTAAGAAAAACAAATACAAGCATAATGAGCCTTTAAACCGTTATTTTTAACTCTGGTCACAATCCCCCCTATAGCCCCATTGAGAATTTCACATTATTCTGAAGCTCCGCTCTAAATGTGCGACTACTTAAATAGTTTATGATATTTTTTAGTACTGCCTGTACGGACTTCTACTTAAAAACTTCTACACCTAGTCAACTTATATGTCACATTTAGCTAAATACATGGCTCTTTCAACATATTATCAAGCACATTTTTTACTAAAATGTCTTACTAAGATTTCCCAGATTTTATACATTTGTCAGTAGTATATGGGTCGGTTTACCCACAAGACTGCGCATGCGCGGCGGCCATTTTGTTTTCTATAATTAAGTAACTCATTTGCATAGAAGAAATGACCTTACTACACATGCGCAGCGGCCGTGTTGAATAACAGACGCGCGACGCCATATTGGATTCTATATATAGAATGACATCATCGTTCTATTTTTAGAATGTGATAATCCGCCATTTTAAGAAAACTATTTTTATTCTCCCGGAAGTATACGGAGCTGACTCGTATACCCGATTTAGGGCTTGAATCGCGGACATTGAAGGTTAGGTCCTCGGCCCTAGACGGGGAGATAACATTTCAAGTGAAAATTATACACATGTATTCATAAAAAAAATATGAATGAATAAAAATGACTTACCTTCCTATAAGAACAGTTTGTATTTGAATAATAGTCTGTATTATCTATATTACAGTATTAATAAAAATAGTATTAAAAACTGACTAAATATAAATATAATATTTTTAATATGTTTTCTATAAAACATTCCAAATAAAAGAAAATGCGTTAGTAATAAGATATAATTGAAAACTGACTGACTAATTGACTCTCTATAATACTATAAATAAGACAATTAATTTATTACTTTAAATGTGTTTCTTTATAATAATTTTAACATATAACACAATATATGACATTTATTTTCAATTTAATTCGATATTATGACTCTGTCAAATAATGTTTCTAAATAAAATAATAAAAAGGATTTTTACTGTAAAATAATTTAATAAATATCTGCGTAAAATACATACATACGATGTTGTATCCTCGGCGGTCCGAAACCAAATGACACAAATCATCAGTGTATTATTTCTAAAAGCTCTGATCACGAGTGTATCAAACGTGATCGTAGTCACAGTGTCTGGCGTCTATTTATTTAGGGACGGATATGCGGACAATGGTCCATTCAACTGTCAAAGTTAATCTCTTTAAAGTCGCAACTCAGTTTGGCATGTGTTGATTTAAGAGCGGACGGCGGACAATAAAAAGTAAACATGTTAAACTTAATCCCTTTAAAGTAGCCACTTGGTCTGGCGTATGTTTATTTAGGGACGGATATGCGGACAATGCTCCATTCAACTGTCAAAGTTTATCCGTCTAAAGTAAAAGCGGGTTAGCAATAAGCTTTTGAAGTGTCAGTTTACCACTGGGGCATAATTTCAAACTCATTTTGGAAAAGAAATGACAACATGTTTTTAAAACTAATTATCACGAATGTGCAAAATTATAAAAAAAACTATTATCAATGGTAACTAAAACCGAACAAAAATACAACAGAAAAAGCGTCTTTCGTCTTTTGTGCAACACTTTACGATATACAAGTTCGTACTGTCATTTGCATTTGTCAAGACCTTTCGTTTGATATGCAACATGCCTATGTTATGTCCAGTAACGAAAAAGTTATGCTCGTTTTTCCGCATGAGTGATTTTGTCTGCCATATTCAAACTCTCCTATCTCAGAAACGGTAAGAGATAGATTCATATAATAATACATTTTCTGTATCTACTTGCAGAGATCTTTCAAACGGTATATACATCTAAGGGTTTTATGGGATTTGAAAAAAATGGTTTAAAATCGCTAAAGGGACATAACTCGAGAACGGCTGAAAATCAAATCGAGAACCTGGGGCTTATTTCGAAGCATTTTGACAGGTCTATCATTTGATGCGAAAAAAAAAAATCTAAACGTATATCGTAAAGTATTGCACAAAAGACGAAAAACGCTTTTTCTGTTGTATTTTTGTTCGGTTTTAGTTACCATTGATAATAGTTTTTTTTATAATTTTGCACATTCGTGATAATAAGTTTTAAAAACAAGTTGTCATTTCTTTTCCAAAATGAGTTTAAAATTATGCCCCAGTGGTAAACTGACACTTCAATAGCTTATTGCTAACTCGCTTTTACTTTAGACGGATAAACTTTGACAGTTGAATGGAGCATTGTCCGCATATCCGTCCCTAAATAAACATACGCCAGACCAAGTGGCTACTTTAAAGGGATTAACTTTAACATGTTTACTTTTTATTGTCCGTCGTCTGCTCTTAAATCAACACATGACACTGAGTGGCGATTTAAAGAGATTAACTTTGACAGTTGAATGGACCATTGTCCGCATATCCGTCCCTAAATAAATAGACGCCAGACACTGTGACTACGATCACGTTTGATACACTCGTGATCAGAGCTTTTAGAAATAATACACTGATGATTTGTGTCATTTGGTTTCGGACCGCCGAGAAGTCAACATCGTATGTATGTATTTTACGCAGATATTTATTAAATTATTTTACAGTAAATGTCCTAATTATTAGTTTTATATAGAAACATTATTTGACAGAGTCATAATATCGAATTAAATTGAAAATAAATTTCATATATTTTGTTTTATGTTAAAAAATTTATAAAGAAACACATTTAAAGTAATAAATTAATTGTCTTATTTATAGTATTATAGAGAGTCAATTAGTCAGTCAGTTTTCAATTATATCTTATTACTAATGTATTTTCTTTTATTTGGAATGTTTATAGAAAAACACATTAAGAATATTATATCAATATTTAGTCAGTTTTTAATACTATTTTTATTAATACTGTTATATGAATAATACAGACTATCATTCAAATTCAAACTGTCCTAATTTGAAGGTAAGTCATTTTTATTCATTCATATTATTTTTCATGGATACATGTGTATAATTTTCACTTGAAATGTTATCTCCCCGTCTAGGGCCGAGGACCTAACCTTCAATGTCCGCGATTCAAACCCTAAATCGGGTATACGAGTCAGCTTCGTATACTTCCGGGAGATTAAAAAAATATTTCTAAAAATGGCGGATGATCACATTCTAAAAATAGAACGATGATGTCATTCTATATATAGAATCCAATATGGCGTCGCGCGTCTGTTATTCAACACGGCCGCTGCGCATGTGTAGTAAGGTCATTTCTTCTATGCAAATGAGTTACTCAATTATAAAAAACAAAATGGCCGCCGCGCATGCGCAGTCTTGGGGGTAAACCGACCCGTATACTACTTTTGTCTATGCTAAATCAATCATATTCCTATAAAATGTGTTAATAAATGCCATAAGCTGAAACAATGGAGTTAATGAAAGGTGTACATTCATTTAAAATGAATGGAAAATTTGAGAAAAATATATTTTTAGCTTAATAATTAATAAAAATCATTCATTTGATGAAAGTTCTTCACTTATTGATCAAGACCATTTAAATCCCTATTGATTCTACAATAATTTACGGCACATGTTTTGCGTCTTTTTTATACCTTGAATTTTGTTTATCAGATTTGACTACAATATATCATTTAAAACATAATGAAAAGTAATTTTTATGACCCCAAAGTGCGGTCGTTTCCCTGATGTTAAAAAAGGCATCTGTACCTGTTTAACGCACTTTGGGGTCGAAATTGGACCCCAAAGTACGTAACGCACTATGGGGTCGGACCCCAAAGTGTGTTTGACCCCAAAGTGCGGTGTTACACAGCTTCATAAATTCTCGATTTCAACTTCATGAATTCGCGATTTCAACTTCACGAATTCACGATTTTAACTTCATGAATTCGCGATTTCAACTTCACAAGTTCACGATTCAACTTCTTGAATTCACGATTTCAACTTCATGAATTTACAATTTCAACGTCACAAATTCATGATTTCAATTTCATGAACTCACGATTTCAACTTCACGAATTCACAATTTCAATTTCATGACTTCGCGATTTTAACTTCACGAATTCATGAATTCAATTTCATGAATTCTCGATTTTAACTTCATGAATTTTCGATTTCAACTTCATGAGTTTACGATTTCAACTTCATGAATTTACAATTTCAACGTAACGAATTCACGATTTCAACTTCATGAAGTTGAAATCGTAAATTATTGTAGTAGAAATCGTGAATTTGTGAAGTTAAAATCGTGAATTCGTGAAGTTGAATTCGTGTATTCACGAAGTTGAATTTGTGTAGTTGAAATCGTAAATTTATGATGTTGAAATCGTGAATTCGTGAAGTTGAAATCGTGAGTTCATGAAGTTGTAATCGTGAATTATTGAAGTTGAAATCGAGAATTCATGAAGTTGAAATCGTGAATTCGTGAAATTAAAATCGTAAATTCATGAAGCTAAAACTGTCAATTCTGTATGTTGAAATTGTGAATTCACGAAGTTTAAATTGTGAATTCACGTAGATGAAATCGGGAATAATGTTATTCATAAAGTTGAAATGGCACTATCGGGCTTCCGTAACATTCTGACTCATTTCCTGTATACATTTTTCTAATGATTCTAAAGGGCATGTGTTATACATGTATAAAAAACATTCCAGCTTTTTGTCATAATAGTATTTCTTGAAAATTGTCCAGATGTATGTAATAGTTATAGTATATGAAACGAGTTAGTTACGAGGGTATAACACTGGCTGGGGCGACATCAAGGGGTGTTTCTGCTAAAAAATGGCGAGGCCGTTAGATTGTATACTGTTACCAAGATTGGTTTAAGATTAAAGGGCTTTTTTCATTTCATTAATTATCTTTGTTTATATTTTTCATTGTATTTATATATTTATTTTATTTTATGGATTTTTATGGATTTCATTAGCTCGACTTTTCTATGAAAAGGGGAGCTATCCTACTCGCCCCGGCGTCGGCGTCGGCGTCGGCGTTGGCGTCACACCTTGGTTAAGTTTTTCGTACCACCCCACTTTATTTCAGAAGTATTACAAGTATGGCTTTGAAACTTACCATACTTGTTCACCATCATAACCTCCATCTACAGACAAGAGTACATAACTCTGTCAAGGTTTTTGACAGAATTATGGCCCTTTTTTGACTTAGAAAGTGTATTGAGCTTGGTTAAGTTTTTTGTACCACCTCACTTTATTTCAAAACCATTGGAGGTATTGCTTTGAAACTGACCATACTTGTTTACCATCACGACCTTCATCAACAGACAAGAGGACATAACTCTGTCAAGGTTTTTGACAGAATTATGCCCCTTTTTGACTTAGAAAATACATTGAATATGGGTAAAATCCACTTATTGCCTTAACCCTTTGAGATATTGCTTTGAAACTTTTAATGCTATTTCACATCATTACCCCCATCTGTACGCAAGAGAAGGTAACTCTGTCAAGGATTTGTTTTAAAAATTAAGGCCTTTTATCGACTTAGAATCTTGGTTAAGTTTTTAGTACCAGTCCACTTTTTGACTGAACTGTTTGAGATATTAATTTGAAAGTTGGAATACTTGTTTACAATCATGATTCCCAAACATGTCCAGGAGAAGGTAATTCTGTCAAAGATTTTATTTGAATTATGGCCATTGTTCACTTTAAAAATACAGAGATTCTTGTATTGCCTTTTACTGCAAAAACTTTTTTTATTGGCAAGCAATAAAAAAGTCGAGCGCGCTGTCTTACGGACAGCTCTTGTTTTTTTTTGTTATCTTATGTTGTTTTTTTTTGCTACTGGGAATGGTCGTTACAACTGCCCCATTGGAGCCTCTGTAAAAAAACTGTATTGATATATACAAGGTGCGAAAAAAACTCGACCGATATATAACAGTCGAGTTTTTTTCCTATATGAATCAATGAAAAAACTGTACTGTTATGTAATAGTTACCGTACGAGGAATAGGTCTGCATAGTATTTACAGACCCGGGTGGCGATTTGAAGACCGAGAGAGCGTAGCGATCGAGGTTTTTAAAAGGCCACCGGGTCTGTAAATACTATGCAGACCTATTCCGAGTGCGGTAACTATCTTACCTACATGCTCTTTTGTCTTTCTATCCGTACATCAGTTTTTTACTCAGTATTTATTAATATTACTCACAAGAAACATATTATTTATGTACTTTATCATGTTTAAGAAAGCATTCCAAAGCCAAGCAAAGATACCATCCGCTACGCTCTTGTAATTCATTCGTTCACAAATCAGGTGTATTTGAATATTCTCGTGATTTTCGTGGGGTTTCATTATGTAATAAGGTCAGGTAATGTACTTGTTGAGTTGAATCACAGAAAATGAAAACAGAACTTGTCGAGTAGGGAAAGGTAAGATCATTATTTTGATATACGAATACATAACATATTCATAATATAAACAAATATTGAGGAAGATAAAAGTGTTTTCTTATCATAAAAACGAAACAATTTATCTTTATATATAATATAAAAATTATAATAAATTTCATGGTAAATAGATGATCAGGCTATTTCTTATATAATTAAAATATACGATTTTTTCAAAGGAAAGTAAAAGACGGGGTTCTATGAATAAATATTAGTAATACATGTAGTTACACCGTCATGTAAGTTGGGTTTTGATGTTGTTGTTTTTTATGATGGCCGATTTTAAATGCTCTTAGAATTTCATCCATGCTTCCGGTGTATTTTTAATTAGCATCATCCGTTATTGTTTGAAAGCACGCGGTCTAGAATGGAAGCGCAAGTCGTATTCTTGCGAAGAACAGGCGAGTACTGGTATACAAAATTAAAATTGTAATGTAAAGATAACTGGAAAACTGAGAAAAACGGTTTTATACTTAAGATGAACTATACTCTCACTGAAAGTAATATTTTGGGAAAGGAAGATGCAGAAGTTGACTTTGATTCGATATGCACCAATAATATAATCGTCGTATATATCCCATAATGCAGAATTGTTAAATAATGCAGGATTGTGCAAATTCAGACATAGTTGTGGAAATAAATGCCGAAAACTAGTATCTTATGAAGCAAATGTGTTAGGTATACCGAAAAGTTATAAAGAAAGGCTAGATGTGCGTTGTTGTACTCATTAATATCGGCGAAACACAAACTTCAACGTCAGAACAGTAGCCAGTTCGTTTTTCTAACAAATAATCTGGAATATATGATATGAGGGTACTTACAGCCGTATGCGCTAATTTAAAATATATCTTTAAAATATATATCGACCCTTTTTCCTATTCAAAGTGGTCATCCCCCCCCCCCTTGCACAATTCAGTGTTATTGTACGGTGATTATTAATGTAATGCACGAGTTTCTCGACTTCACATATTTTCTATTGTATAGAGAACAATAGAACAAAAACAGGTCGGTATATATTTGCAGACCTGTTAAGCAGTCGGTAAGTGGTTAACTAGACCGCTTTTAACAAAAGAGCCGGTAGGAAAATATCAATACAGTTTTGAAATGCTCATTGAAGTGTACTGAGTATAATGGGTTGGAAAGAACAAAGGAAAAGCTCTCAGCCATGCGATAATGAAAGTAATCAATAATATTATTGTAAACCGATACATTAAAAACTAAATGTATGCATTTTATTTCATTATTTACAGTTATATATATTTACACACCTCCTCTATTGTTTGTGACAGGTCTATATTTTTCGGATAGACCTGTTTTAACAAAAGAAAGTCCGTTATGAGGTCTATCTTTTGCACGTGCACAGGTCTGTTCTAGTCAGACAGACCCGGTCATGAAAAACACGTGAAAAAATAGACCTGCCTATGTGTAGACAAAGAAAACATGAAATGCAATCAAAAATTGAAAATAAAATGTAAATAAATGATTGTCATATAATATTCCTGTCTGACAAAATCTGGATACATTCTTATTAACAAGATAATGTTTATAATTATTCCAACATTTCTATATTAAATCTTTGAATGAAATAAATGGATAGCATATCAAAGTTAGGAAACATTTAACATTTTTCTAATCGCGTCATTTTTCAAAATAATAGTAATCTAAGCGCTTCTTCTGTCATTAATTTCACAATATAACAAAAATGGGTGCTTTAAGTTCATTTCTATGAAACTATAACAGTTATCCACCGACCGCATACTTATCACGATTCTAAATCATCTAATCCACAAAAAATTCATAGTAAATAAAAATTGTACCAAACTTTCATATCGAAAAAATATAACATAAATATGTCCGTCTCATTTGTGATTCAAATTACGTCCATTTGATATACGCTTTGCCTAGGAAACCGCAGCTACCGACAGTTCATAGCAAAGTCCCTGGTTACATTCCCACCCTCAGGATCAATCAGATTGTTAAATCCCCGTTAACCCGTCCCCCACCCCTCTTTTAATTTGGCTTTATCCTACCTTTCTATTCAACCCGCGAAAAATCAAAACTGATTTCCCCTGAAAACCTTCGAATCCAGGGCTTAAGTTCAAAGAACGTTAAAGATATAATCCAAACCTTGCTTATAGTGACATGCAGATACAAGTACTCAAAGTGGATTGGTCTACAATGGACACACATCTCCCATTAGTTATTAAAATATCGACAAAAACGATTAGGATATTATTAAAAGAAATGTTGAAAAAGAAATGTTAATATAAAGTTATAAGTGATTTAGTTTAAAAATTTATTTTCATTATTTTTATTCTAGAACACTTTATAATCTGCTATATAAAATATAATTTCGGATCATGTATCTTACACTTGTCATGCAACAATATACATATGTAAGTCTATCATGGTGTGCTGGGTATCGGACATTTGCCCCTCAGACAGTTGCACCCTCGGAGTTTGCTCCCTTTTTGCAGTGGCGGACATTGCCCCCCCCCCATATCCTTGGAAGGGTTGGACATTTGCCATCACCCCCATGTTTTAAAAATGTTGAAACATTTAATTGTTGAATTGTTTGTTACAAAAATTAAAATTCATCGCCTATTGTCGAAATTCCATTTTGCTTCAATAAACAAAAAATCTCGCGCAAATTTGTGAAAACTTAAAAATTAGCATCTATAAATAAAAAAATAAAATACATAAAATATATACACGAGATGACCTCTGACAAGTTACAAGCAAAAAAAAGGGGGCATACGTCCGAGAGGGCAACTGTTCTGGGGGAGCAAATGTTCTAAAATTTGAAATGACTGATACGAAATACTATCAACACAATTATTCATTCTTTTACATAAATTCAATTACAGACCCATTCACTTTATTATTGACAAATTACACATTTAGCCTTTTTATTATTAGTTAAAAAAAACAAAGTTAAATGCAAAATATATACTATATAAAAGCAGAACGTTGATAAAAGCTTACCTGTTTATGCGCTGTGTTAAAAATTATCTTTGTGCATTACATCAAATGTTTCAGATCAGCCATTGCTCAAGCCAATAGTTTGACGGTGTGTAAGTTGGATATCGGCCTCGTACATCGATCTTTCTGTTTAGGAAAGACCTGGTCGCGAATTTCATGAAACACCTCGAGCGCTACGCGCTCTCGGTGTAACATGAAATTCGTGACCAGGTCTTTCCTAAACAGAAAGACCTCGTACTCGGTCGATATCCTATACATAATAGTCCTAAAACAAAATCACGAGAAAACAAAAGCCACTATCTGCAAAGCCTTAAGAATGAAAAACTATCTTACCTAAATGTAAGTCCCCTCCGGTTAAACCGGTAGGGGAGTAATAATAAAAAAACTAGAAATATCACGCAATAACGCCGTTTCTAAACTGCTTCGCCCGATTTCTAAAATTAATTCTGTATCAATATCTTCTTCAACATAATAATCTTTTGACACCATCAGTTTAAACTTACCACTCGTCTGTCCTTTTGCTTTCGATTTATTCAAAGATTTATGCAGCCTATAAATTAACGTAATTACTCGAATCTGCTCGAATTCGGAGGCTGTTTATCGGAGCGTAATACTTGCATAAAATTCTACTAGGCCCATATGTTTAACTTGATTACCCATGCTGTAATATGAGGCTTTTTTGATTACAATCTTTGCATTTCTGTTGTTTTGTAAAACATGTATGCCCCCTATCGGCAGGTAATCAGTCATGTGACCAGGTTTCTTCGTGAATTCGCGATTTCAACTTCACGAGTTCACGATTCAACTTCCTGAATTAACGATTTCAACTTCATGAATTTACGATTTCAACTTCATGAATTTACGATTTCAACTTCATGAATTTACAATTTCAACGTCACAAATTCATGATTTCAACTTCATGAACTCACGATTTCAACTTCACGAATTCACAATTTCAACTTCATGAATTCGCAATTTCAACTTCACGAATTCATGAATTCAATTTCATGAATTCACGATTTCAACTTCATGAATTTACGATTTCAACTTCATGAATTTATAATTTCAACGTCACGAATTCACGATTTCAACTTCATGAAGTTGAAATCGTAAATTATTGTACTTGAAATCGTGAATTCGTGAAGTTAAAATCCTGAATTCGTGAAGTTGAATTCGTGTATTCACGAAGTTGAATTCGTGAAGTTGAAATCGTAAATTTATGATGTTGAAATCGTGAATTCGTGAAGTTGAAATCGTGAGTTCATGAAGTTGAAATCGTGAATTATTGAAGTTGAAATCGTGAAGTCATGAAGTTGAAATCGTGAATTCGTGAAATTAAAATCGTAAATTCATGAAGCTGAAATTGTGAATTCTGTATGTTGAAATTGTGAATTCACGAAGTTTAAATTGTGAATTCAAGAAGATGAAATCGATAATTCATGAAGTTGAAATGGCACTTTCAGTCATCCGTAACATTCTGACCCATTTCCTAATGATTCTAAAGTCGAACTGACACAGTAAAGGGCATGTGTTATACATGTAAATAACATTCCAGCCTTTTGTCATAATAGTATTTGTTAAAAATTGTCCAGATGTATCGAAAGTAATCAATTGTCAACCGATACATTAAAAACTAAATGTATGCATTTTATTTCATTATTTACAGTTATATAGATCTAATAGTCCTAAAACAAATTCACGAGAAAACAAAAACAAGCACCAGTTATAAACGATCTGCAAAGCCGTAAGAATGAAAAACTATCTTACTTACGTAAACGTGTAAAATTGTTATCAAACTTTTCACTAAGAAAATATGAAACTCCGGCTTTGATGTATTCGGACATTTTTATTTTGTTTATTTTTCCATATGATATAACTATCTACAAGATAAGAATGTTAAACCGGGTTATGTGCAGTGCAATCTATTTTCCAATCTATTTTCGGTATAATTCTTTTCTCTGTCATCGACGAGGCGTTTCGAAATCGTGTAACTTTTCGGCTCTTTCCGTCAATCTTCGGATAAGGAAATGTTGGTAAACAATAAATCGTGTAAAAATCGGCCGGAAATTTATAAACGTAAAAACACGAGTACTAATTATTATGTTTTTAGAAACCGAAAATACAAAGCGAAATAAGCATTCTTAAATTGATTCTGATTGCCAGAAATATTTTTTCAACGAAATCGACTTTATTTTTCAATGGATGTCAAATAATAACATTTCATTAATCGTTATACGAAGACTCTTTTGTACATCAAAAGTCATGTGGTAGTATTATTTCCGAGATAATTATGAATAATCCGCGAGGTGTTGAAAGTGAAGTGCGCACCAATGATTTAGGACAACTTATTTTCATCGGCATAGAAAATATTATCTGATATTTTTTATTATAGTTATGCATAAATGCATTTTAGGCATGTTTTAATGATATAAGGGAAGCTCTTAATGGACTGTATGGCATTATTGCTTAATTAACATGTATAGGAGGGCACATGCAAGTACATTTGTACTAATATTTTCCCAAAACAGCATGATGGCGTCAATTGTGTTACCCCCACAGCTGAGCTTTGCATATGATTCATAATTGTGTTCCCTATTTCAATCATGAACAGTTTCATCAAAACACGGTAATCATGTTTTTCCGTATTTTAAAGTTTGACAGATCACTTTTTATGCCACCGCAGCATCTGCGATGCGGTGGCATATAGCGATTCACCTGTGTGTGTGTGTGTGTGTGTTTGTTTGTTCGCGTGTGTGTGTGTGTGTGTGTGTGTGTGTGTGTGTGTGTTATAGATTATATAGTGAACTTAAAAAATCTTCTTGTGAAAAACCACTAGTCCAATTTCAACCAAACTTGGCAGGATTGATCCTTGGGTGAAGGGCTTCCAAAGTTGTTCAAAGAATTTATTTATTTGGAATGCTAACTGTGGCCCTTTCCTTTACCGCTTTTCTGATTGGTGTTGTCGGGTTGATTTTACCACTGTGGTATACTTCTGAACTTCCGGAAGGATCCACAGTAGTACACGTGAAAAGAAAAGAATACACGGGACTTTGGCACACGTGTTCAAAGATTGTTTATTCAGTATCGGACGATTACGAATGTGAAGTTAGAGACTTGGACCTAAGCTATAAGGAGCTGTTTGATACAGGTTCTAAGATGTATCTGCTAAGGTCTATATTGTCACCTTAGTGCAGTAACAGGCTTTCTCAATTTATATTTTAAATGTTGACTTAGAGTGTTCATTAAGGGTGTACATATAACGTAAGTTTTCAGTTTTATTTAGATAAATAAATTCATTTTAATATGTAGTTAGGCTAATTTGACTTAAGAACCGTTATACTAAGATATTTTCCGCCAATCTTTGGATAACGACTTCTAACAAATAGAATTCACAGGACTGAAGCGGTATTTAGTTCTAACAGTTACTTGCGCTTACATCCTAAATATGTTAACAAATAGTTTGTGTTGAGCCAATGAAATACAAAACCCAGATGAGGCCATTTTGACTTAAATCATAGGACCTAAAAAGTTAAATGTAAAAAATTTATATTCTATTCCAAGATCTTAGTATGAAAATCTGGAATAAAGTGATCCTTCGGAAAAATAAACTACAACAAAATTACAATAAAATCTCATTATAATAAAAAAAACAGCTTGCAAAAATTTCATAAGATATATTAAACAGAACCTTACAACATTTAAAACCTTTCAAAGTAAATGCTGCAAAAATAAAAAAAATAATGTTAAATGTTCATAATTTAGTAATATTGAATGTATTATACTTAACAAATTTACTATTTCTATCATCAAATGTGTATTGCGTAACAAACGAAGCACCTGTAGAATAATTCAATACATATTTTGACAAGACGTACTGATGTTTCTTAATTCAACATTTTACCATTTTCGGGTTTAAATCTACTTACTAACTAACTAACTAACTAACTAACTAACTAACTAACTAACTAATTATCATACTTTAAATTAATTTACATCTTGTAAAATAAATCATTTATTATGGATGAAAATTTAGAAATTATTGAACAGTAGATGGATTTCGTAAGCATGACGTCTATAAGAAAGTATTATGCATAAAGTAATTTATGTTTGCACCTGGCAAGGCTCAGCAGTTTATTTATGTCAAGATAAAGTAGACCAAATACCAGTTTGGATGAAAATGTCAAGGCCCAGAGGGCACTGGACTGTTTATTTAAAAAACAAGAAAAAATGGCATATAAAGCTTATATAAGTAAAAAACATGACATAAAGTTTGACAGCAATTTATCAAGTGAAAAAATGTCCAGATAAAAAAATTTTCATGCGACACCTAGTGGTGAAAAATTTCCTATGATCAGAAAGATGACATTACACCGAAAATTGTTTAAACACCAGAAATGCCTTAAATGTGCTAAGATGTAAGATAAGATGTAACTGTACAAACATAAATCAAAAGGCCGGGACATAACCGACAGTACCTAAACTAAAGCCGTAAGTAAAACTATCAATTACAGATTCTTTGCCTTCAAGATATTGTTGTAGGGAAGATACATTTATAGGGGTTGATACCTTAAAGCCCTTATTACTTGGCTGTGTTGTCGCCTGTTTTGTTGGGTTGTTTGTATTTCTTATATTCAAGGTGGCAGGAGATGACTGCATGCTGTCCTTCACAGTTTGCTCATTTGTGACTGACAGAACAGGACTTTTTTGAGCAAGAGGATCTTTTTTGAAATTCCCAACAATAACCTTTTCTTTGAAAGATGTGAGGCGGGAGGTATTTCCGAAAGGAATGGTTGTTGTTTTGGACCGTGCGATTGGCTGGCTTGTCAATTGAGCAAAAAAGAAATGTTCTAGTATGGATTATCCCCATGCTTGAGGGTTGGTTGCCCTTAGCTGGCTAAACTTAGGAGAATGGACGAGACTAAAAGTTCCTAAATCCACTGAGTTTTCACTTAAATCAAGAGGAACAGGTCCAGAATCCATGGTGCTTAGACTAACACCATCCTCATAAGTGTCCATTTGGTCATGATAAGTGGACATGGATTGGACTTCCTGGTCTGAGTCAATTTCAGAAATGGCCGTACCGTCATCTTTATCAGTGGTAGGCAGCAAATCCAGTATTTCCTTGAGCACTTCCTCATCCTTGCTGATGGCAGTGGCGATGAGTTGTGCCAACTTGCTGCTTCTTTTTTCTTTTGTTTCTTACCAGATTTGGCTTTGTTGGATGCGACTTTAGGCATTCTGAAATGTAATGTCTTACAAGAATTAATTATATGTGGGAATATGTTGGGATGCTCCCACTTTGATATGGTATAAGAATAGTGTACATGTACAATAAATGAATATGACCAACTTGAAACCAATTGTTAAACCAGTGGTAATAGTGTACTTGTAGAAAGGTATCCAAACAGTGTAACCGGGAAAAATCACACGCAGGTGACAAAAATTGAACAAATAGTGTAAATAGTATGGTATAATTGTGCATCCCAAAACAAATACACGCACGTGTAAATATCTGGCTGATTTACTCAACACAGTGGGGATATGTTAGAAATGGATGAATACTTACCGTCCGTGTGCCGACATGTATATACTGGTAAAGCTGTCGACGTTGGAACTGCTGTCTGTCCATTTGATTGTACGGTGTGGGTAGCTAATCAGTCATGTGACCAGGTAAATGTGACTGAATTTATCGTCATTTATATCAATACACTGGAAAAGCCAGTAACCTTCTACGAAGGACCGGTGGGGACATTTCAACTTCATGAATTCTCGATTTCAGCTTCATGAATTATCGATTTCAACTTCATAAAGTTGAAATCGTGAATTCGTGACGTTGAATTGTAAATTCATGAAGATGAAATCGTAAGTTCATGAAGTTGAAATCGTGAAATCGTGAAGTTGAAATCGTGAGTTCATGAAGTTAAAATCGCGAATTCTTGAAGTTGAAATCGTGAATTCATAAAGTTGAAATCGCGAATTCGTGAAATTGAAATCGTAAATTTATGAAGCTGCATGAAATCGTGAATTCTGTATGTTGAAAACGGGCATTCACGGCGTTAAAATTGTGAAATTATGAAGATGAAATCGGGAATTCTAGAAGTTGAAATGACCCTATCGGTCTTTTGTTACATTCTGACTCATTTCCTGTATACATTTTGCTAATGATTCTGAAGTCCCACTGCCACAGTAAAGGTCATGTGTTAATTATACAGTAAACTCCGCTAATATAAGGAACTCATTGGTACATTCAAAATATGTTCCTTATTATCAGGTGTTTCTATAGCGAACAGATTTACATATAACGAACTGATTGCTTACCATCGTCCGCCATTTTTAAGAGCATTTGATTAAGAAAATTAGTCATTAATTTATATTTAAACACAATACCCGAGAGCGTACGTTTTGAAATTTGAAAATCCTTTGCTAGATTTACTCCCTATCTCGGTTTCTAAAAATATCATATTTTGTTTCTTAACTCAGTGCTTTTCGTTTTCTTCCCATGATTAAGAATAACAAGATTTTTGATTTTTCCTTCCTTTGATATTGAATATATACTAATTTAAGGGTTACGTTTACTAATTTCTTTTCATTTCAATCAAGCGTACTTTGAAGTTTTCAATGGATTATAATGCTTGCAAGCATACGTGATTATCTTGAAAACCAAACTGTTTGATCTTTATGAAAATAATTGAAGCTATAAATATCCTAAATTAAAAACTATAACGTACTGCTATACAAATTCATTTGAATAGGTGTCTTGAAGTTCATACAACAAAAACGATACCAGTTTTAATAAACAAAAGTCTATGTATGGATAGCCGATATTTTGTAGTTCGTTATAAAAGTGTAATTTTCTGTACTTCATACTTTATTGGGACTGAAAATAAGTTCCTTATAAGCAATAATTCCTTATTACCGTGTTCGCTATAACCGTATATTTTCATATTAAATAAAGAAGGGAAAAATTCGGGCCAAAATAAATTGTTCCGTAATTATAACCGGAAGTTCGCTATAACCATGTTCGCTATAAGTGAAGTTTACTGTACATGTAAATAACATTCCAGCTTTTTGTCATAATAGTATTTGTTAAAAATTGTCCAGATGTATCGAAAGAAACCAATTGTCAACCGATACAGTAAAAACTAAATGTATGCATTTTATTTCATTATTTACAGTTATATAGATCTAATAGTCCTAAAACAAAATCACGAGAAAACAAAAGCCAGTTATAAACGATCTGCAAAGCTGTAAGAATGAAAAACTATCTAACTGACCGCTAAATGTCTAAAATTTTTATCAAACTTTTCACTAAGAAAATATCAATATCCGGCTTGGACTTACTTACTCGCAATTTCGACTTACTTACTCGAAATTTTGAATTACTTAATTGAAATTTCGAGTTACTAATTCGAAATCTCGAATGAATTAACTCAAAATTTCGAGTTACTAACCCTAAATTTCGACATTCTAACTCGACTTATTAACATTACTAAAATGGCCAAATTTATGAGTTACCATGTGTTTAGATAATGTAAGATATATTAGGGAGTGCGGTTGAACGATGGAGATGGAGAAACGGGTACCTGGACAAACTATTAAAGTTAAACTTAAACTTATGTAGTAATGGCATGTACACGCCCGACCTTAAAAAACACAACGCTTCCTTTAATTTGTACGTTCAGGCGTTGTATTGTATCCTACCTGTTGATCATATCTTTTCACTAATCATATTCTTCTCATCCATGTGACCCTATACTTCACATGTGGGACATCTGAGGAGGCCAAAGTAGGAGTCCTCTGGCCTTTGTCAACTTTGTGGGACTGACTATATTTCTCGTAAAATCGGATGCTTTTATATTATTCCCAACATGAATATAACAACAAGTTCCACTTTTATCAACACAATATGAATCAAAGTCTTAGTAAATAATGAACCAGGTTACAAAAACATTATTAGTGTAAAGAAAAAGGACAGACTAACTGGCGTATACACGCCATTTAAAACTTATTTAACACATGAGTGTTGTACAGTTTACAATAGGGTGGGTTTTGGACTTGTTGTATCTCCGTTTGATGGTTGTATGTGTGCTTTAAAAAAAGAAACATCCGGTTAACACGGAAATGTGGAAAGTGTGATTTTACACCCCCCCCCCCCGCTACAAAGAAGCGAAGGATATGTTTCGAATGTGTGGACAATTTGACCCTATTAAATTGTTCTGTTAAATACATATGTGCTCTGTCAATGTGCAACATCTACACACGAAAGAAAGTATCTTGAATTCAATCCTTGCTTTCACCGGTAACCAATGAAAGTCGTGCAATATAAGTCGAAAATTCGAGTTAACAAGTCGAAATTTTGAGATAAGTAACTCGAAATTTCGACTTACTCGAAATTTCGAGATAAGTAAATCGAAATTTATTTCGAGATAAGTAAATCGAAATTTCGAGTTAGTAACTCGAAATTTCAAGTTAGTAACTCGAAATTTCGAGTATATAAAAACATACACATGGCACTAATGCTCTTCCGTAGTTTTCGGACATTTTTATTTTGTAATTTTTTTATATGATATAACTATCTACAAGATAAGAATGTTAAACCGACTTATGTGCGGTGCAATCTATTCTTTTCTCGGTCATCGGCGAGGCGTTTCGAAATCGTGTAACTTTTCGGCTTTTTCCGTCAATCTTCGGATAAGGACATCGGAAATATTAATTGGTTCTTAGTTAATTTCGTTAACAATAAATCGTGTAAAAATCGGCCGGAAATTTATAAATGTAAAACGTACATTACGTGAGTACTAATTATTCTGTTTTTAGAAACCGAAATGAAGTTGATTTGGTAAAAATTGTTTTGTCAATAAGCATTCTTAAATTGATTCTGATTGCCAGAAATATTTTTTCAACGAAATCGACTTTATTTTCAATGGATATCAAATAATAAAATTCATTAATCATTATACAAATATTCTTTTTAAATCAAAAGTCATGTGGTAGAACTACTTTCAATCCGTATTATTTCCGAGATAATTATGAAAAATCCGCGAGGTGCTGAAAGTGAAATGCCACCCAAAGATTGAAACTTTTTTTTTCATCGGGATAAAAAATTATCTGGTTTTTTTTTATATAAAGCTAAATG
>NW_026852152.1:0-12721 GCF_026571515.1 Ruditapes philippinarum
TTGCAAACGGTTTTTCAACCCCAACAAAAACATTTAAAACAAAAATTTAAATTCAAATTCAAAAACTCCACAAATTTTTGCAGCTATAAATTTTTTTGTTGGCAGAGCAAATTTCTATCTTGGGAAATTTTTAACGTTTAAAAAAAGGTTTTTGATTTTTGGATTTTTTTTTATTATTTTTTTTATGGGTTTTTTTAATTTGAAATTTCATTTTAAAAAAAGGAAAAATAAGGAAAAAAATATTATACAAAAAATGGGGTTTTTTTGTGTTGAATGATGTGTTTGTACTAAAATTTTAATATTGACCGAAGGGAAAGCCCAGGATAAAATTTTTTTTTTTCAGTTATATACCATAATTTTAAGCTTTAAAAAAAAAATCTGTTTTAAATTTAAAATTTAAAAAAATGGCCTTTTATGTGGATCAACATTTGCCATTTCATACCCCGGAAAATCAAAATTAAATTTTTAGTTGTCCTTTCCCGTTTTCCAAAAAATTTTCCCCTTTTCCCTTGGGATCAATTCCCATTGGGTTTTTAAAAAAGAAAAAAGGTTTTAAATAAAAAAAGCTAATTTTTACTCTTATGGACCCAAAACAACGTTTTTTTTTAATATAAACCAAAAAACTTGGGTGACGTCACGTCAAAAATTTCGTGTCTTTTAAAAAAATTTTCCCGAAAAACTATTCTTTAGAAAACAAACCGGGAATATACTCTGAAAATCTTTTTTAGAAAAAAAAACAGTGTAATTTCTGAAACCCGTTATTTTTTTTACAAAACAATTTTTTTTAGCCCAAACAGGGAAAAAGGGATTTTTTAAAACTATTTTTGAAAGTAAAAAATAAAACATATAAATTAAAACAATCCCTTTTTTTTTAATATTGAGCAACATGTAAAAAAAGATAATTTTTTGGGCCCCTTTTAAAGGACAGGGTTTTTTAAAAAGGAGGGAAAAAAAAAACCCCTTCCCCTTCCCCCCATTTTACAAAAATTTAAAATTTTTGCTTAAAATAAAATGGTTAATTTCTTAGATAATACCAATTTTATTTTAAAAAAAGGGCAATTATGCTTTTTCAAAAACAAAATAAAAAAACGTAAATAAAAAGGGGTTTGGGAAAACTTTAAGAAGGATTTCTTCCAAAATTAAAAAATGAACTTTTAAAAAAAGGGAAAATTTTTTAATACCTCTAAATTTTGGGGTTTTTTTTTGGGGGTTTTTCCAGGTCAAGCAGAACTGAAGGCAAAGTTGTAGAAAATTAAATTTCTTTTTTTTCCGTCGTTTTTTTTTTTTTTATTTTTTGAAATTTGGGCTTCAAAACCCCAAAACAACAAAAAGAAATTTTAAAAAAAGGGGGTGTAAACAATTTTTAAAAATAAACAAAAATTTTCGTTTCCCATATTTGCGTACAAATTTTGCCCAAAAAAGGGTTTTTATTTTATCAACTGTAGCTGTGCGTCCCATCCATCCATCTAAAAATTTTTTTTAATTTTTTTTTCACTTCAAAAGGTTTCACGAAAAAATGACAAAAATAAATTAAAAAAAAAAGCAAAAAAACAAAAAAAATTTTTTATCAAAACCCAAACGGAAATTTGATCCACGGATAAGAAATATGGGTGACTGATGCCTTACAACAGCTTCTTACCAAATGAGGGTAATTCCCAAAAATTAAACAAAATCCCCTAAAAGTTAACAAATTTTAACCTAACCTAAATATTTAAAATAAAATCAAAAAACTTTTTTTTTGCAGTTTAATTTTTTTTTTTAAAAATTTGTTAAAAAACCAAAAACTGTACCCCTGAAATAGTAAAATACCCCTTTTTAAAATTTAACAAAACCCATTGTAAAAACCCGTATTTTCAAACGGGAATTTTTTTATATCTTAACAAAAAGTGCCTCAACCCTGTCCCCTCCACCAAATATCTTATAAAAAGTAAATCAATTTTTTTTAATTTTTTAAGCAAAAGAATTTTTAAAAAGTTTTTAAAGCATATAAAAAAACCGTAAAAATTTTTTGTTCCCAAATTTTATTTTAAAATTTATATTGAATTATATCTTTTCCTTTAAATCGGAATTTTTTAAAGGGTGAGAAAATTTTGCCCGCCCTGACCGGGTTAAAAGGAAAACCCCAGAATACCCCTTTCTATAGCTTACCCATGAGTATCCCAAAGGGGCAGCCCACAAATTTTTTTAAAAGGAACAGTTCTGAAACCATCCAAATTACTTTCCAAACTATATTGAAAAATTTGATTAAAATTTTCAGGGTTACAAAAGCCCATGTAAATTAAACTCTGAACTATTTTGCAGCCCAAAGGCCCCAACCCTTGGGGGTCAAAAAAAAGCAACGTGAAAAAAAATGTTTTTGCCTGCCGTTTATTCAAGCCGGGGGCTTTCCGAATCATACCGTTGCTCCCACAAAATTAGCTTTCCCGGGCAAATTACACATTTTTCTTCCAAAAAAGTAACAGGTTAAAAGAAAACCTTTTGATTTCCCACCAAATTTTAAAAAAAAATAAACCCCTTTTAGAAAATTTTTGGGAAAACAAAGAATAAAAGCCAAAATTAAAAAAAATGGGAAAAATTTAAACCCAAGGGGGGTGTCTTTTTGGGTTTTAAAATTTTTATCTTTTGACCAAGGGTATGAGAAAAACTACAATCCAAAACTTAAAAACCCCGATAAAAAGTCAAAAAATTTACAGATGGGGTTTTTTTAAATCCCATTGTTAAAAGGCTGCTGGCCAGGGTTGTCTCTAAAATTGGGAAACTAAAATTTAAATGTTTTATTTCAAAATTTTCCCAATTTTTGGGTAAATTTACTCTTAAACTTTATTTTGATATATTTTTTTAAATCTATTTTCTAAAATGAAAGTTTTGTAAATTTTCCCAAATTTTTTTAAAATTTTTAAAAAAAAAAATTTTTAAAAGATGAAAATTTTTTGATCTTTTTTTTTGACTTTAAAAATTCCCCCTTTAAAATTTTTCCCTTTAAAATTTTTTGATATTTAGGCCCCGGTAAGATAAAGTTCTGATGAGAAAAAACTTTGGGAAAAACAGGGTTTTACTCAACAAATTTTTTTTTAAAAAACCCAGAATTACTTTTTCTTTGGGAAATTTTAAGGGTAAAAATGTTTAAATCTGAAAAAAAATTTTTTGGGGTAAATTTTTTTTTGGGGGGTCAATTTGGGGAAACCCCTAAAGGGATTTAAAAATATAAAATTAAAAAATTTTTTTAAAACTTTAAAAATTAAAAAAAAAAATTTTTAAAAAATCCCTCAGGATTTGAAATATCTTAAACGGTTGTATTTTCATATTTTTTTTCTCCTTTTTTGAATGGGATTTAAAGGGAAATTTTTCTTTCAGTTCCTATAAAATTAAAAACAAAAAGAAGCATTTTTGTTTTGTTTTTTCCCCCATGATTTTCTATTCTTTTGGGGTTTTTAAGGAAATATAAAATTATCTTTTTTTGTAAACAGGTTTTAAATTTTTGTCAAGTCAACCAAAAATTTAAATGTACTTTTTAGTAATTAATTAAAACATTTATTTTTGGGGTTCAGCTGTGCGATTTTTAGTCACTTTTTCAACCCTCCCTTTTATTTTAATTTTTATTTAAATTTTCAAAAGGCACCCAACAATAAGCATTTTTTATTGTAAAAAAGTAATTTTTAAGTGGTGTATAAAATTTTTGGGACAAAAACATGATATATTTTATTTTTTTTGGTTTTCTTTAAACTTTTAAATTATTTTCCAAATTGGGCTTTTAGCATTTTTATGTTTTAATTTTGGGGTTTTTCAAAACAAAATTTTGTTGGGTAAAGTTTTTTAAAAATTTAAAAAAAAAAAAATTTAACTTTATTGATAAATCGTAATTTTTAAAAAAAATATTTTTAAGTGATTGTAAAAATGTTATTTAAAGAATAAAAATTTAAAAAAAAAAATTATATTGAACTTTTCCTGTAAAAAAGGCAAATAAAGCAACTTATTTTAAAAGTTTAAAGGGTTAAAGTTAAAAGTATAAAAATTTTTAACGAAAGGGGAACGAAAAAATTTTTTAAAAAGCAACTTTCTTCCCCCAAAATATATCAAATTCCCCAAGGGTTTTCTTCTTGCTTTTCGATACCCCAAATTTTATTTTTTTTTTCATTTTAAAGAACAAAACCTTTTTTAAAAATTAAATTAAAATATTTTCAAAAAATGGAAAACAATCTGGTGTATGCTGACCTAGTTTTAGCCGAAAATCCCGAACCCGGCGTTAAAAGGGCCCCGTTTTAACTATTAAAAGAGCAGAAGAAAATTTTTTCTAGATTTCAGTAATTTTATAAAAGGGGCAAGGGAAAGAAAACCAGGGTAGGAGACGAAAACTAAACCCACGTTCCTTTTATATGGGGGGAATTTAAAAAAATTAGAAAGGGTAAAAAATAAAAAGAAACCAAAATTCCCTTCAAAAATTTGAGGGGGATGGGGCCCCCTTTCAGAAAAAAAAATTAAAAGAAAAAGGGGGCCACCTTCCCTTTAAGGGAAAAACCTTTTGGGCAAATGTTTTTGGGGGAATTTTTTTCGATAAAAAAACCTTTTTTAAAAGAAAAAAAGTTTTTTATAGATTTTAAACAATTAAAAAGGGGGAGAACGATGGGAAAGATTTGGGGAATTTATTTCTTTTTTTTAATTTTTCTAATTTTAATTTATTGTTTATGTTAAATTTTCTTACCCAAGGAACCCAACTTTAAGCGCCGGGTTTTTAAAAAAAAAGTTCGAATAGCATAAACTAAATTAAAAAAAGAAAAAAGTCCAAAATTTAGGGCCTGTAAAAACGTTTCTTAAAAAAATCTTTTTAAATTTTTTTAAACCCGCTTTTATAAATTTGGGTAGTTTAAATTTTCTTTAAAAGTATTTAAATTTTCACTGGAAAATAAGTATGCATAATTTGGGGGAAAGAAAAAGTGGAAATTTGGGAGGGGTCGGTTTACGCTTTGGGGCGGTTTAAAGGGAGGTTTAATTCTTAATTTATAAACTTTCAAAATTTTTTAAAGGGAAACTAAACCCTTATACCAAAATTTTTAACCCCTTCATTCAAGCATTCATAGTGTATAAAAGTGTATCATTTATTAAAAAAACCATTCTTTTTGTAACAATTTAATACTCTTTCAAAATGTTTATTTTAAAAATATAAATAACATTGTCTTGAAAAAAGGGAAACAAAAAAAATAAACCCTTTAGGATTAAATGTTTAAAAAATTTTCCCAAATTAAAAATTTTTTAAAAACCCTGTTAAACTGACATGGGATACTTATTTGTGATATAAAAAAATTAAAGAGGTTTTATTTTTAACATATTTAAAAACCCCCCAAAATTTTTAAAAATGGGGTTCTTAAAAAAGGCCCTGATTTCTTATATAAGGGGCATGAAAAAAACAACAAAAAAGATTAAAAAAGTTTTTTTTATATTAAAAGGTATAAACATAAAATTGGGGATAAAAGTTTCCCTCACTGTTTAATTTAAAACGTTTTGCAATTGCCCTGTCCTTTTTTTCTGGGGAAGAAAATCTTTAAAAAGGAAAAACGATTATTTTTTTCCACTGTATATGACCGAAACCATTAATGTGTTTCTTTTTAAATTTCTTTTCTGTTTTTTTCAAAAAATGTTTTTTTTTTTAAAAAAATAAAGAAAAAATATTTTACTGTAAAAACAGATGGGGGAAAAAATTTGGCAATTTCCCATTAAAAAAGCAACGACACACCCCTTCAAAAGGGGAAATTTTTATTGGTTTTTTTACTTTGAAAACTAAATTAAAAAATTATTTTTTGGACAAAGTACATAAATTTTTAAAAAAAATTTTTTCCTAAATGTTTGCTTGTAAATTTCCTTCCCTTTTAAAATTTTTTTATTATTAAATTTTAAAACATTTTTTGTTAAAAAAAAGGGGATGAAAATTCATTTTGGAAAAATGTAAATTTTTATTTTATAAATTTTTATGAACTTTTGATTTCAAATTACCATTGTGGATTCCCTAGTAAAAAGGGGAATTTCAAACTGTTTTTCAAATTTTTTCATTTTTATTTTTTAAAAAAAGAAAAATGGGTATTTTTTTAAAGCTTTGGGGTTTAAAAGGGTGCTTTGCACTTTTATAATACCATTTTCATACGTTTTGAATAAAAAATTCACTCAAAAACTTTAAAAAATACCAAATTGAAAATTTTCATTACCCAAAAACTTAGATTTCCCCGGATGCTTTTGATTAAAACTTCAGGTTATTTAAAAAGTTAAAAAATTAAACCCAAAAAATTATTGAAAATTTAATTTTTGCTAGAAATAAAGTGGGAATTTTTTTATAAAAAAAAAAAATTGGTTATTCGGGGCCCTTTAAATTTACCTTAAAAATCAAAATCTCCGTAATTTTAAACACAAAAATCAAATAAAAAGAAAATAATACGAGGGGTGTTCGGGAAGTTTAAGGACTTTTACTGTAGTTTGATAAATGATAGGAATTGAAAAACAAGAAAAACACCATAAAAATATTAAATTCTTTTACAGCCAGCTGTAAAAATTACAATGAAATACATTCAACAATAAGTAAATTACAAATAAAACAAACATACACCAAAGCATACCTAGAGCACGCTAACGTCAGTGCTAAATATGTTAAAGTAAAATTTCCACGATCGTCATATTGACTCACTTTTCGACGTAATCTCCATTCACGGCGATACATTTTCTATGCCTCTTGACCCATTTGTCGTACGTGTCCTCGTACCAGATGTTGTCGAATGACGAAACTATTCTCTGGGTTTCAATTTGTAATTCCAACCCGGAATCAAAGCGTCGACCACGCAGCTGTGCTTTGATTTCCGGAAAATCTCGGAAATCAATCATCTATTGACTCTCTTCCATTCCAGAAAATGTCGTGCCATCTAAATACTAGCGATCTACAGCATTTCTTTGTTGTACTAGATGCTTGGATCATTTTACACGTCTCCGTTGGTGTCTTTTCTATTCCAACACAAAACTTGATGATTGCCCTGACTTCAATGTCGCCTATTGACGTCATTTTTCTCTTGAATTGTGTAAACACCAGTGATGTTAAAACCGTTGTAATTCAAACAATTGTAATGATTTACGAGTAGAATTTTCAGGAAATGACCTTGACGTTGTATTGAACGATCGTTTTTCTTCGTGAAATTATCCATTGTAATTTAAGAAAATTATTATCAATTAAATATATCGGTACCATTAACTTAAATACGATAAAATCGGAGTGCTCCGATTGCGTTATGCGGTTCGAGCGGTATTTGTCTATTCTTGTTAGTGAGCGTTATACTACATATTGAGCACATATTTAAATAACATTTTGTGAAGTATAGATAAAAACGAACCATTAAGGAAAAAAATACAGCAAAAGTCCTTAAATTTCCCAACACCCCTCGTATATATCAATTTTACCACCAGTAAAACCCTGGCTAAATCGAGTTATAAATATAATTACTATATCCATTTTAACTACAAGTTGTAAAAATAATGAATTTAACATTAGATTTTATAAATTAAAGTCAGGAAGGACAATATAGTGAAAAAGGACTTTAGTTTTTTGTACTCTTTCTTCTTTCCTGGCATTTAGTTTATTAGATTTTAAAGCTCTAGATGCAAGATGTATATGTAAAGACATCAGTAATATTTGAAATTTAATTTTCAAACCATCTCACAGCCGTAACAATAAAATGATGATTCTTATAAGTATTTATTTTTCTTACCAATATTAACAGCATAATCGTTCTAAGTAATAGAACATACTTAGTTCAGTTTGTTTGTTTGTTTGTTTCATTTTACGCCTTTTTCAACAGTATTTCAGTCATATAGGCGGGTAGTTTCCTAACCATCGTTCCTGGAGAGTTACACCAGTACTAGACAACCTTCCTCCGCGCTAAACTACCAAAGCATCTCCCGGGGATCGAACCCACGCCAGAGAGGTACCTGGATTAGAAGTCATCGACTCTAACCCCTCGACCACGGAGGCGGTACATATATAGTTCAACCGGAATGGCGAGTGGACCTCTTTTTATGATTAAGTGTAAATATTTGTAATTACCGTTCATTTATTCCGTTATCTGAACATTCAGGCCATAATCTAATCATGTTTTAACAATCTCTCATATTAATAAATTCTTTCCTTTATTAAATCATGTAACACACCACATGTCATACATTTACATAAATTATAATAGATTTAAACTATCGTTTTACCACAACTGCCAGTATGTACATCCGTGCAGTCTTACTTCATTCACAATCGCCTGTTTATTCGTGCAGTTTTACACCATGTGCAATTGCCAGTCTGTAAATCCGTGCAGTCTTACATCATTCACAATTGACAAACTTACATCCGTGCAGTTTAACACCAAGCGCAATTTCCAATCTGCATATCGGTGCAGTCTTACATCATTTACAACCGTCAGTCCGTACATCCATACAGTCTTACACCATGTGCAATTTCCAGTCAATAAATCCGTGCAGTCTTACACCATGTTCAATTGCGACTCTGTAAATCCGTACAGTCCTACATCATTCAAAATCGCCAGTCTGTTTATCCGTGCAGTTTAACAACATGCGCAATTTCCAATCTGTACATCGGTTCAGTCTTATTCTTATGTATAATTTTAGTGGTTTGCCTGCCCGTGCTATGCAGCCTTGTGCCCTGCCCTGTTTTTGTCAGGGTTCCTTCTGGACTCCTTGCCACTGGCTCTTGTTAGTGGGTCGGGTTGGGGTTGGGGTTGCGTTCATTGAACGTCTCCTTTCCTTGTTGATCTTGTTTATCATATTTTACAACAATCACACTCGCCAGACTGTACATCTGTACAGTCTTACATCATTTACAATCGTCAGTCGGGACATCCATGCAATGTGACATCATGCGCAATTGCCAGTCTGTACATCCGAAAAGTATTACATCATGCGCAATTGCAAGACTGTACATCCATGCAGTTTTACGAGGCGCTTTACTGTATGGAGCTCCTTTCTTGTATTTTGATGTTAATATTGCTAAAATGGTAACAGTCAGCTCCATCCTTGCGCCGGAATTGTTAAATATTGTTATAATAATATTTGCCTGAAATATCTGGACTTTTATTAGTGAGTGACTATTCTGTCCCAGTTTCTAAACAAAATATATGAGATCTGAGTTTGAACTTAGAAAATATCTTTACAGCCTGAAATGATCAAATAATGAGTCCAGTCGTGTCGGACATTATGAGATAATTGATAATGTAACGATGTTGGTAGAAAATTAAATAAATCTGGAAACAAAGTGATCCCTCGGAAGCATTAATCACAACAATATTACAAGAGAATTGCAGACTCGGTTTGATTGACTCTGTACATGATGATAATGAATACGTGCAACATCCCTCACGCCCCCTAGCACCGGCTTGAGCGGTACTCAATTCTCAACACTTAATAGTGCTGGTATCAATGATCCCGAAGGACCAGAAAAATATAACAACACTGAAGTGAAGTACGTCAAAATACTGATAATGAGCATAATATATGCAAACACTACGTTTTTTGTCGTTTCATTTGGTGGCCAATGTGGGGGATGAAGGCAACTGCCGGCCTTGAGTTGCCGTACCCAATGATTTCCAAGGCCAAGTCTTGGGACAACAATTCTCGAGGGGGAGGGGAATAATGTCACGACGTTGGTGGAACGTCTTTAAACTTACATTGAGTATAATACATGCAAAAACTAAAGTAAGTAAATTAACATAAAGGAATGTTTCCCATATTTAAGGACTCAAACTACTATTGGAAGTCAGCCAGCTTTTAACCGACTGTGTGCCTAAAAACGTTACAATAACAACCAGCTTCAGTATCATCAGACATATCAGATACTTAATTACAACCAGTTCCTATCTCATCAGACATATTAAGATACACGTCATTGATAAATATAAGAATGAAGACCTAAATTTTGTGTTTATGTAAGTTTATTTATACTGGGCGTCGGTTATGCCATATGTCCCAGACTATCAGCCTTTGTGACGCGCTAGTCGTAGAGGGGGACTTTTTAAGCTGTCTGTTGTCATAGAGATATTCTCCCAAGGAACACATTCTCCGCATCGTAGAAAAAATAAAGTCAATAGTTGAAAGGCACCTCTTTCGGGAGACAGAAGCATCTCTTCGCCGTTAGTAACACCAGCAAAATGAACTTACTGGGTCATCCATCTGGTGTGAACTTTGCACTCCGAGCGACGCGGACATTGCGAGGGAATGTCGGAGTAAAGACTACCTTGTCTAAGTTCATGGTTTTACATACTTGCTACCAACTTCCTGCGTGTCTAATGTTATGCATATGAAGTGCCAGAATTCTTTTTAGGAGACAGAAATGCTAGCCACTTATTATAAAATTCAAATAGTTAATTTCCGTAAATATCAAGATTTTCAAGATAATTTTTAGAGCAATGCAAATGTTATACAAACCAGTAAATCTGAGTTATTCCCCCACCCTTAACAATGAAATTATTTTCACTCGATATTTAAAAAGACCCAATCATATGTAAGTGTGATAAAATTGGATAATGGACTTCTTTGTTGCTTTCAATGACTTTAATTGGAATAAATTTCTTGCTTATATCTAGATACTTTTCATAATTACAATTGATGTCCTTGTTTTTCGATCGTTTTAAAAATGTATGATTTTGTTTATATCCAGTATTGTTGCGTTATTTAAATAAAACAGTTTAACAAATCACAATGAAATCTTTAAAGGCAGCATCTTCATGTGTTACTTTCTTAATAGTTATAATTGTAGGAATAAGGCCCTCATGTGAGTAAAACTCAGTTTAGTTGATTATTTTAAGACAATGTAATTATTTTTCTTTTATAACAACAAGCGTTTCATCTCGGCATATTTTTCACTTTTTCTACAGGGTTGCAAATGCTACAAACTTTTAAGGAAACGTGAAATAAATACCAGTTGAAATAAATTTTACTAGATCAGGGGGCTGTAGGTAATAGGTGTCAAAATACCTAATAATGCCTTATAAAAGTATAAATATCTTTTAAAAAATCGTATATTCAATATTATTTTGTTTTTCTTATTTCTTTGGGACTGAAGGATCTTTAAGTGAGGTTATATCTTGTAACTAGAATAAAAACATGTTTATAAAAGAATTTCATGATGAACAATAATTGTATAAAAAAACCAAATAATATCTATCTTCTTACAAGTTTTGCCTTGGAATGAATTATTGTTTTAAGTATTTGCACATGTACAAGTACGCACATAAACATGTAAAGGCTAGCTTAACTTTAACAAATTATTTTCAAGTCTTGTGTGAGTTTTGACATATATGTGTATATATTTTGTTTTCGAGGTGTGTTCAAATATGAATGAAACTAGGTCAATATCACGCTTTTTACTACATTGTGCACAAACAATTTACATTTATCGCATAGATGGATTGTTTAAGTTTTCTTTTGATACAATATATGTGATAACCAGTTTGGATACCTTTGATATTAGCTCGATTAACGCTATATACTCGTGAATAAAAAAAAGCTAAAATGGTTGGGAAAAGATTATCTTTCACTGACCAAATACGGTCCTATATCAAGAACTGCTTCGTGGTGTCATGTTGTTGCATGCAATGCTTCGTCACACAAAGCGGCCATTGTATGAGAATATCTGAAACAGCAAAAGGTTGTCGAGCTTCCTCAACCTTCTAATTCGATAATAAGATATTGCCCCTTGTGCCTTTTCCTATTTTCGAGGCTAAAAAAACACCTTGCCGGAAGAAAATATCAAACTTGACAAATCTGGGTTCGGCTATTATCCAGTTTCTGAACAGTATACATGTACCTCGTAAGCATTAAAAATATATTAAAAGAGAACGCATTAAACTATATTAAAAGAAAACGCTTTAAACTATATTAAAAGACTAAACCCTTGTTATCAAATGATGGTGAGTATTTCGATAATTATTTCAGTACTGTTTGTTAAGCACTTCTTAAAATTGACCCAGTTGCATTCATATTTAAACAGCCCTCGTATTCTTCTCAATTATTAATTTTTTTTGTTCTACAATTTGACTTGATCTAGGGACTTGTAGTTTTAAATATATTATAATATTTAGAAGTTTTGTAGCAAATATGTAAGTCATTGATTGTAACTTTAAAACCAATTCCATTTATTTATCTTATGTGTTATAAAATTTATATAGCTTTTATCTTAAACGATATACTACAAAGTCTTTTTTCCACGTGACATTCATTTTTATTCGTCAATTTTATTTCAAATATTTTAAAGAAAGGCGGTTATCTATCCATTAAGTATTTCTAGCGTACATGTATATTAATGTCATAAATTATTTCATTTTATTGAAATATTTTAAAATTACTTCTTTTTTTTATAAAATCTATTTTTGCGAAAAGGCAGCATTATCACTTTTGAGATGTAAATCAAGATTGATAACTTTTAAAGATTCTCAGTCGTTGTGCTGAACCTTTCAAAGGGCTCCTAGGGGTAATAATATATCGTTTAATAAAAATAATACCACTACAAATACTGATAATAGATGTATAATGATAATCATAAAAATAAAAAAAAATTCTTGAATACGATTTAACTTTCATCATAAATTTCAGCGCATCGTGTTGCAGGAGAAAATGAAAACCTCCATTATTTCCATATTATAAGTGGCCCAGTTATGTCTTTAAAGAAAACTTCCCTGTCTTTTGTCTTTAA
>NW_026852153.1:0-18259 GCF_026571515.1 Ruditapes philippinarum
TTTGAAATGTCATTTCTAATAAAATGTCAGATACGTGTCTTGTAACACGATAATGCACTTGAAAATCGTCAATATTTTCAGGTATTCCCATTTCTTGGATAACAGATCCCATATAATTGGGTACTTTAGGGACATAGTCCCTTCTCATTGATGCATAGCTACAACAAATATTTCTTTTCAATCGTTTAGCTTGTTGAAGAATCTCAGTTTCGTATTCGTCATCCATAAACTCATTTATTACGAAAAACATCAATTGCTCTTTCCTAATTACCGCCATGTAGCTTTAACTAAACACGACTAAAGTTCGTTTCGATCATTTCTTAGACCAGACATGCGAAAATTAACGTCCGGAACCAAGCTATGGTCTGTGATCGAAGTCGCCCATAGTAATTTTTGATTAACGTTTGATGTTACCATTTTTACGTATTCCATGAGATCGAGATTTCCGCTTCCGTATGTTAAGAATAGAAAAGACTTCTTTACGTAACAACCAAGAAAATTGTCATTGCTTTTTTCAGTAAAGGAACGTAAAAAGAACCTGCCCAAAGTTTATTTATTTAATGTAGGAAAACGTAAGATAAGAATAAGAGGGTAATGGCCCAAAATGCAGCGTGACCAAAATGTTTAATTATATAAAAAACAACAACTGCCGTATTTGAAATGATACTTTTGACTACATTACAAGGTCTGTAAAACATTTTACCAAAGTATGAAAATTTTCAGTTTCAAATCAAAACAACTGATGTTGTATTCAGCGTGTTACATTATCAGAGAGATTCAACGAATTGAGTTTGTATTGATAACATTTCATAAATGAATGATGGTTGTGTCATTCTTTAGAAAACCATTCATTTGTTTTGTAGTTTTTGCTGATCCTAAGGTGACAATCCGTCAATTATTCTAGAGAGGAACTCACGACCGCCGTCTTGATAACCAATAAACATAATGCACTTTACCACTATGCTAAAAGGTCCATTACTGGATGAAGTTGCCAAAGGTTATACATACAATAATTGAGGTCGTACTGGACACTATGTGGTTTAAATAACTGAAATACATAATAAATTCTAAAAAAAATTTATTTATGAGGTTTTTTTTTAATTTTATTAAATTGCTAGTGTTTAAGTATATAATTAGTCCAAAGTTTCACCCCAGCCCCATCCAAATAAATAAATAAATAAAAATTAAAAAATAATAAAAAAGTAATAAAATGGCATTGTTATGCATATGAAAATCAGACTGAATACATGTTCAAAAATGTATTAATCTTATTATGTGTACGAAATTCTACCATGGTAAACATTTATGTACTTGAAGTTTAGTAACATTAAAATGTCAGATTTATAGCAGTATTTATATTTTCTAGCTTTACCTAACCATCGCTCACCAGTTTTTATTTCCTAAATTTTGATGTCCACAATAGCGTTTAAAATGTCTTTAAGTATCATTAACTACTAACTGCATAGTTTATGTCAATGATATCAATGATTGTTCTTTTTATCTACATATTTTTTAATTTCAAATTTATATTGCTTAATATATGTTTTGATTTTCAAGCTAGAGTCCAACCCTATTTCAATTAATATGCCTACAATCCCTTGAAAATGCGTCGCGGAATGGCTTTTTGGCTCGGTGGTATGGTGCATTGTGACATTTGGTTCGCAGGCCAGCGGTCTGAGTTCAAACCCGTCAGATGATTGACAGATTGCCACCTTTAGGTTAACAAAAACTTCAAACACTTCAATTATTAATAGAGATGATTGACGTGAACATCATTCATTTATGTAATATTTTCAATAACTGTCAGGTAGACAAATTACTTATTTCCTTACACTTCTGATAAAGTAACACATGTTGTATGCATCTACTGTTTGATAGACGTTCTAGCTTTCATTGAAATTGAACAATTTGACCGTAAATGTTATAGTTTGGTACAATTCTTAACAGGAAACATTAAGTTTATTTCATTTCACATACAATTTTATTGTAAAAAACGTTATTCTGGTCATATACATGTAGTTTTCAAGGCCTGTACAAGAAGGAAAATACACAAATATAAATAGTCATACTACCCCATATATCAAGTCCTTGAAGGAAAGAACATTTGTAAAAAATCAAAGACAAAAGTGATATAGAACAATTGGAACAATATGTGAAGAAATGCAAATATTTGAGAATACACCGCGGAGGTATGGTCAGGTTGTTTCAATGGAGTTATGTATAAGACTATTAATTTTATAAGAATATTAAAGTTCTGCAGACAATACTTATCAAAATTGACAGTTGACTCATATTTGATATCTTAAATACCTCAATTTTGAGTGCTTTATTTAAATGTTAATAAGTCTATATATATATAATGTATAATTCCAATATTTTGCTACACTGCAATTGCATTAACTTATGTCAAAGATAAACATGATTTTCTTTGACTGGCTTTCAACTCAGAAAACATGTGTCAGATATCAGCTCATTTCTGCCGAACAAAAACAGCTAAATAAAGTTAACGCTTATTAAATTTACAATTACCTATAATGTATAAGTAAAAATAAAACACCCAATGTTAAGTGTATGTTGGGTTACTACCTATTTCCCCTATTGGAATAATTATGTGCTGTATAGAAAAGTTCTTCCTTTGTAAATTGTGATGAAATTTATATTCAATTTGTGAATACATATATAGAGAATTTAAGAGCTATTGTCGACACCAGTTGTACAAAGAAAAGAAGCGATAAACCGAGTGAAGATAGATACCCATATTTTGAATATTTACATGCAAAGAAACCCAGCCAATAGTGAATTTGCAAAAAATGTCTTTTTCCAAACAGTTATCTTACTGGATAAGAAGCTGACCTTCTTGTCAATAATAGTTATTTCATTTTATGCTGTGAGAGAAAACTAAAAATAAGCAGTCTCGTATAATGGCTAAACTTAATAATTTGTTTTGTAAAATTTTGTTTAAACTAAGAACAGAAGAATTGAAAGATTAAATACAATCTTATATTATATTACTTCGAAAATGCTTGTCTGTAACGATCGGAAAACGTGCAGAATTAAAGTCTTGATATTGAAATGAAACTAGGAAACTCAAAGGCAATTCATATGAAAAAAGGACCCCACAAATATATGGACAAAAACACATAAATAAAATGAAAAATTTAAAAATAAATAAGTAAATACCCAAAACAATTGATAATTTAATGAATGTAAATAATTCTTACCGTTCTAACACATTGGCCGTGGTTTCTTTGATTAACCTAGGTTCTAAGCATTCTGTTCAATTGTTACGGAATGAGTGACATGGGAAAATATCGGGCTTTGGCCCCTTGTAACAATCCTCTGGAAGACAAATCTGATGTATATGACCTTTGATCAATGCTGGATTGATGAACAATGGCGGGAAAATAATATATAGATGAATGAATTGATGTTCGAGCTCAAATATCGTTCTGTTTGTAATTATAATTGGTTAAACGGAGAGCATTAGCCATTAATTCCTAATACACATGTATATTGAAATAACTCGGTCAAAATGATTGTTTACATGCAGTCAATAATGTATGCAAGCGGTAGTCTGTAATAGAAATTTCAAAACATTCAGTATCGGAATTTGCATTTTTGTTTTACATTTAGTTTCTGTTCAAAGCCTACATGTTTGTTTATGTAGTAACTAAATTTTAATTGAAGAGAATGATAGAGAAGCATGTATTGACAGTAAAATAGAGAATAAAGAATCCCTAAAGAAAGCCCAATACGACAAAATTGAAAATGTTGCAGGCTCTGTTTGACTGAGCCTGTTCATGGACGGTACTGGAAAGTGCAAGTAACCATCCACGCCCCTTAGCACCGGCTTAAGCAGAATTCATTATTTAAACACAAAAATGGTGAAATTTTTAATTTAGAACACCCGAAGATGTGTTCATACGGCGGTTATCATGGAACCCTCAATGTGACACTGTAGTGTCATTCCATGAAAAGCGGCGTATGGGCCCCAAGTAAAAGAATGCGTTTGCCCTAATCGAGAAAATAATTGGCGGAACTAAATAAAATTGAATTTTGAAAGGAGATATGAGTATATGAAGCCTGTATATCACAGAAAAGACGTCAAAAGACAAATTTAAAAAGCAGGTAACATATCCTTAGGGTGACTATACACTATTCAAGTAGGAATATTAGAACCACCCAAGTGAAAAAAGGCCTAATACAGGAAACTTAAAATACCATCATTAAAATGTATACACAACAATAATGTCGTGCTGAACGATCTTTAAGGATCGAAAATATAACATCATTATTAAATATAAGGGGATACTTTTTTCAGCCGCCACACGGCACAAACAACACGGATGTGACAATGAAATAGAGAGAAAAAAAACAAACAAAAAAACAGAGTCCCAACATGGCCCCTTAGCACCGGCTTAAGCAGAATTCATTATTTAAACACAAAAATTGTGAAATTTTTAATTTAGAAACAACCGCAAATGTGTTCATACGGCGGTTATTATGGAACCTTCAATGTGAAACAGTAGTGTCATTCCATGAAAAGCGGCGTATGGTCCCCAAGTAAAAGAATGTGTGTGCCCTAAAGGAGAAAACAATGGGCGGAACTAAATAAAATGGAATTTTGAAAGGGGATCTGAGGTTATGAAGCCTGCATATTAAAGACGTCAAAAGACAAATTTAAAAAGCAGGCAACATATCCTTAGGTTGATTTGACACTATTCAAGTAGGAATACTTGAACAACCCAAGTGGAAAAAGGACAAATACAGGAAACTAAAAATACCATCTAAAATGTATACGCAACAATGAAGTCGTGCTAAACGATCCTTAAGGATAGAAAATATAACATAATTGATTAAATGTTTGGGGAGACTTTGTTCAGCCGCCACACGGCACAAATAATACGGATGTGACAATGAAATAGAGAAAAAACAGAATCCCTAAAGAAAGCCCAACACGGCAAAATTGTAAATGTTGCAGGCTCGGTTTGATTGAGTCTGTTCATGGACGGTACTGGAAGTGCAAGTAACCGTCACGCCCCCCAGCACCGGCTTATGCAGAATTCAACATTTAAACACAAAAATTGTGAAATTTTGAATTTAGAAACATCCGCAGATGTGTTCATAATGCGGTTATTATGGAACCTTCAATGTGACACAGTAGTGTCATTCCATGAAAAGCGGCGTATGGTCCCCAAGTATAAGAATGCATGTGCCCTAAACGAGAAAATAATGGGCGGAACTAAATAAAATGTAATTTTGAAAGGGGGTCTGATGTTTTTAAGCCTGTATATCACAGAAAAGACGTCAAAAGACAAATTTAAAAAGCAGGCAACACATCCTTAGGATGATTATACACTATGCAAGTAAGAATACTGGAACAACCTAAGTTGAAAAAGGCCAAATACAGGAAACTAAAAATACTATCTAAAATGCATACACAACAGTAAAGTTGTGCTGAACGATCTTTAAGGATCGGAAATATGACATCATTGATTAAATGTACGAGGAGACTTTTTTCAGCCGCCACACGGCACAAATAACTCGGATGTGACAATGAAATATAGAAAAAAAAACAGAATCCCTAACGAAAGCCCAACATGGCAAAATTGTAAAATGTTGCAGACTCGGTCTCATTGAGCATGTTCATGGACTGAACTGGAAATTGCAAGTTACCGTCCACGTCCCCTAGCACCGGCTTAAGCAGAAATCAACATCTAAACACAAAAATGGTGAAATCTTGAATTTAAAAACATCGGCAGGTATAAGCCATACTTATCAGTAATTTTCTTTCTTTTTCTTAACAAAAAAGTTCAAATATTGATTAAGAATTTACATTTATCAAATATTGATTAAGAATTTACATTTATCGTTTGCAGCAAACTACAGGCACTTAGTTCTTTGTCATATTCTGGAGTCAGTATAATTCATGTAAACATGTAAATTATATTTTCAAATCATATTCATAAAATTTATTTTGAGATGTGTTCAATGTTAATAGTATATCTTTAAATATATAGCGACATGAGATATGATTTTCCAAGATAATCATTCTGTAAAATCGACCTTAACAATGAAATAAGGCCATGTTTAATTGTTATATAATTTTGCTTTTAAAACAATATTTTTCTGACATAAATCTCTACAGTGTTACTTTTATGCTACTCATTTAAATAACAAACATACAAACCCGAAATTAATATACTTTCTTGGTATCTTACATTAATAACACACACGTATTATGTAACATTAAAGTGTACAGTCTTCCATTTAATTCTGCATGGGAAGGGCCTTCATTAATACATGTTGATTTTAAATATGATTATATGTCTCCATGTTTTTATTTTTGTTTTATTAAATGTACTCTTTATGTAATATGATTACTTTTTAAAGAAAACTAATGTGATTAAAGCGATGTTATGCTCATTTTTTCGTTTACGTATTGATTTGAATTATTTTATATACTTTTTATTTAATAATTGACTTTTTTAATGGTGAATGACTAATAATCATGTCATGGTCATGTGAATTTTGATTATGTTTCGTGGTAAAATACTTTTACTGCAAAATGTGAAGTTATTTCTTTTTTTAATTTGAACCTGTCAACTGCATTTGGATGGGCATAATGTTACTTTATATCAATATAGGCCTATATGAAGCCGTTCGAAAATTTGCTGACATGTGCATTTAACATACGTTTAACCACGTGTAGCAATACAATCTTTTCTTTTCGATTTTATATCATAATGAATAATTAGCAGCAGCAATGTAAAACGTTGAAAAGCATATTGTATAAATGCATGTATATGTTTTTTCGTTTTAGGTGTTCCTACTAAATCTTTTTGTACAAACCAGGTAGAAATCAAAGTCATAGCCAATTTTCTTAACTTGCGGGATCAATACTTGACACTTATCTGTTATCAATGTGTGACTATCTAATCGGCAACATGTCTTCAGATGTAAATGTCCATTATAACGTTTCACAAATGTTTACATAATAGGAAGAAATATAATAATACCGCATATACATTTACACAGCCATTAAGAAGCAGCGACCAAGCCATTGTCTTGTTATTTATTAAGTCAAACGGTATAATTGTTTCACTATATTTAAAATAATCAGTTTCATTAACATATAGGGCATTTGAAGATAACACTTATTTAAATTACGTATATTATATTTCAGGAATGCAGACTACCTTATGAACTTATGAAACCTCGACAAATGGATAAATCGCAACTAGCTAAATCACTCGAGTGCATTAACGACTCCTTGTATCCTCGTAACTGTAAATAATTATCATCATGGCGGATACAATCATTTAGAAATGATATGAATTACATATTTTATATTTTTATAAAACATTATTTTCTACTTGCATTTATTCTTTGACTTGTTAAAGGTAAAGCAATAATTGGACTCTGTATCGTTTAATGAGTTAACATTCATCATGTGTTTTTAAACCGCTTAAGATAGCCAGTAATCTTGATGATAGAAACAAGATCACTGCTAGGCGGAGTATTATATGCCCGAAAGTGTTTTTTAGTAAGGATGAAGCATTTGTAAGACATGGGAATTAAATAAAGTATTACTTCCTTCAAAAAGCAATCTTCTTTAATTATAGCTGGAGAACTTTCATATATATATACAGTTGCTGCAACTGTTTCCAAAGCACCACCATCAAGTTGTTATCTTGTAAGTAGAAATGCTACGACTATGTTGAGCGGAAACTGTTTTCAGTTTAATCGTAAAAGTGACCTTGACCTTTGACCTTGTAACCCCAAAATCAATAGGGGTCTTCTACCCAATATGGACAATCATCCTATGAAGTTTGAATATTGTGGGCCAAATGGAATTTAAGTTACGCTACGGAAACTGTTTTCAGTTTTAAGGTTACAGTGACCTTGGCCTTTGATCTTGTGACCCCAAAATCAATAGGGGTCTTCTGCCAAATATAGACAATCATCCTATGAAGTTTGAATATTCTGAGCCAAATGGAACTTAAGTTATGCTCCGGAAACTGTTTCCAGTTTTAAGGTTATAGTGACCTTGACCTTTGATCTTGTGATCCCAAAATCAATAGCGGTCTTCTACCTAAGCTTACTAAGGGTGAGCTTTAAGGATAGTTGAATGTCCGTCGTCAGTCGTCCGTCCACACTTGTTCGTTTACACTCTAGCGGTCACATTTTTGCCTCAATCATCATCAAACTTTGTCAGGATGCTTACCTTGTTGATAGCGCGGATGAGTTTTTGTGTGGGTTTGTGTTGTCTCGATGAACATGTAACTAACACTCTATTGCATGGATGCTTTATTCATGTTTAAATCAATGTGTGTTTAAGTGGTTCATGGTATTTTTTTTTACACATTAAGTATAAACTTTATCATAAATTACACAATAGATAAGGTGTTTCATAAATTATAGTAAAACATATTTAAAGCAATGTTTATAAAGCCATGGAAAGAAAGAAAAGGGAAAAAGACATTTATTTTGATTTTTATATTACCACATATGATTTACTTACTGATATACTTTCGTATTTACGGCGATTTTAAGTTTGATTCTAAAAGGTTTTGGGGCATAGATCAAAATATTTCGGTAAGTATCAAAGACGTGAAAGTCAAAGATTAATGATTGCACATATGATCTATTGTAAGGAATAAAATGTTTCTGCTTGTATCGTCGTGAAATTGGTAAAGTATTTACATTGGGAATTCCCATGGATATATTTTGATATATATATTAAGTGATTTTAAATCTTTACTTTATAGGATCAAACAGAATCCAAAAGGAAGTATAACAAGACTAACGTGCACTCAAACACGTGAAAATTACAGGTAAATATGCATGAAAACTCTCTTGAAAACGACGAAAATGATGTGCAAGATCATAAAGTAAAACTGAGAAATGAGACAATCGTTGCATTGGAGAAATTAAAATCTGAAATAATGAGAAACGACACAGAACCTTTGTTAACATTATTCACAACATGGAATAATAGTCCAGTCAAAAATGCAGTTCATAACATCACTCTAAGAAACTGGATGACACTGCGTCCGTATGTGGTGCCGGTTATTTTCTTATATGATAATTTGACGAAGCAAGCTGGAGGCGGGATTCCTATTTTGAAGTATATGTACATAGATGTCATGCGATTGTTTAAATCAACATTCTATGCATACAGTAATGCTGATATATTGTTTACCGACACTCTGATTTATACATTATTTTCTCTTAAAGAATATATGAAACACATAAGCATGCCCATTCTTGTTGTAGGCAAAAGACATAACGTCAATTTCCTAACTATGTCAGAAGGGTTATCTTGGAAAAGTATAACGCAAGTAGCTCAAATGCGCGGTAAACTTTTCAATGGTTTTGCAGAAGATTACTTTATAACAACTCCTGAATATCCTTGGAGAGATATAGCAGAGGTCGTCATTGGACGGCCGGCCTATGACAACTGGCTAGTATATCGGTCAAGAAAATTACAAGTTAATGTAATTGACAGCACAAATACAATTCTCGCTGTACATCAAACTACAGGTTCTGGTAACTACGAGGGGCATAAACAAACCAATTCAAATTATAATCATAATTTACTTGTAAAATTATATAAATTTATAAAATATAAAACTGGATTTATCGAATGTATTGAAAAATATACAGACTATAAAAATGAAATACTTCTTGTAAAAACGAGGATTGTGGAGAAACAGTGCACGGTATGATCCATGAAGGGTATATAGTTTTCTTCAGTATCCTTATTTTTGGATATGTTTCCAGCTTAATTCCATGTTGTTGCTAGACTTGATTAATGTCTGGTGCAACGACACCAACCCTAAGCGGTCTTGACAATATGTATAAAGTAACAATTATTGCATACTTTAAATAAACTTGTATTAAATGCATTATCATGTATTGCGCTTTATGCCTTTGTTCAGTCTTATTATTATTTTTTCATGTATGGCTGAATGAGACTATTTTGTACTCCTTTACATGGATTTAAATAGTATTTGACACTGTATTTGAAATATTCATATTACAAATTAAATATTTTGTGTGATCAGTATCAAGCATTTCCTACTATATCACATTTTTTTCTTTCTCTTTTTTTTCTTTTTTAATAATTTTAATTTAACCGAATCATTTTCATACTAGTTTGTACATTAGTTAATTCTTAAAACACAAAGGAAATTGTAAGCTAACTCAATAATCACAATCAAGTTTAATAGTTTAAATTAAAGCAATACGGAAGTAATATTGTACAAAGCAGAAGCAGAATTTGTTGACACCGATGCATGTCTTATGTTCGGCGGCAAAAGGACCTGTTTTTGTAGGCTGTGTCACCCTAAACTGTATTATCACACAGCACTCGTTTTGTTTTCGAACTTCAATATATAAGCCCTTGCGCTTATTTGCATAGCATCATGTATCATTAAAACATATTTCAAATTGATAGATTTGATAATAATTTTTGATTAATTATTCTACTCTGAATCACTTTCAAAGTTCTTTGCATCTGAAATTGTAAATTGTAATGCATTGAATTGTTAACAATAATGGTATGATTATATTGGCAAAATGTCTTATACAAGCTTTGCTAAAATGCACATTGGACATGCATATATTCTTTTTTATTATAATAATAAGCTTTATGTTGGTTCACGTTACATTTATCATTTCTCTGAATTCTGCTGTCAATCATTTCATAGTCAACATGTGCATCAAAATCATTATGAATGACAATCATTTAATATGTTATTAAAACTATTATCATTAAGTTCTACGTTTTGAATAAATGTAAAACCGATATTTTTGTCATCTTGAATAATATTTAATCATAAACGTCAACATCCAAAACAATTTCAAAACGTTTTGCTAGGAATGTTGTGTGACACACCATTGATTTGTGCGTCTAAATCAAATCTTGGTACGTTTAGCTCGTCCTGGTGGCTGGCATAGCCATTAATTTCTTCATTTTGATTAATGTTCAAAACAGTTTGCTTGGCATGATGAGTGACATAACCGTTAATTTATTATTTTTCAATTCTAAGACATGTTGCTTGTATAGCATAAAGAAGAACAACAAGAAACGGGAATAAAAGAAATAGTAAATACACAATATGGGATTTCGGATCAACAGCATACCCGACAAAAGCAGGCCATGTTTAAGCTAACCTCAAGGTAGCCATAAGTCAATTTTCCTTAGGGTTGAACTCACGCCTGCTATCTTACAAACCAATAAACATTGAGCCAAAGAAGCTATTCTTCTGCTGTTTGATGTGGAAAATGAATTTTTGCAGCTTTGTTTAATGCAATATTCTACAAAGAAAACATAAAACAATTTGATTACAAGGCATCTTTTAAATCATTAAATATAGTTAGTCTACATATAGCCTAGGTCAAAACGTTTCAACAAAAAGTATGTTTTACAATGATAATGATAGTATATGAATACGTGTAAACCAGTCAATATTATTAAAATTAAATGAACATGCGTCAATCAGCTACATTCTTTTGATATCAATTTTATTAGGCTCGACTGATATGCGCAGAAAGGGCTCGGCAAGTCTCGCCCCTTTCTACCCCGTATCAGCCTCGCCTGATAGAATTGATATCAAAAGATAATAATTATCATGTTATTCTCTATAAATCGCCCTCAGACGTTTGAACTATTTTTACCTTAAAGATGTCATTTATACAATTCATGTAGAGGACTTCAATGGCATGCTTCATGCCATATATATCTACATTTTGCGCATTGGAGTATAGGAGAAAAGGCATGATTACAAAATGAATCGTCTGTTTTTAGTAAACGAAGTTGCTCTTGGAGTTTGATCATATTTTATTCCATATGATGAGTCAAGCAACCTATGTAGATATTATCTAATTAGAGGATTTTAACGACATATTTACTTTATGAATATTTGGCAATTTAAGACCTGATGGACATGATTTATATAACTTTATTATAATTCAATGTTATATACCAAAACTGAATGGATAATTGTCGTGTCACTCATATGACAACCGTTTATTTTGTTTTGAAGTTTTTGCTGATCCAAAGGTGACAAACTGTCTATTATAAGAGGGGAACTCACGACTCCCTTTTGCAAAGCATTAACTAATACTCTTTATCACTGTTCCAAACAATCCATAAATGGACGCAGTTGCCAATGGCTTTAGTTATCATAATCATTATGGTTGAGGTAGTAATGGACCCTATAAAGTTTAAAACACAGAAACGATTAATACTTTTAAAATGCATAAAATGATAACATGGATAACTTTAGTTCCCTTTGTTTTTATTTGATAGTTTAAAAAATATAAATATTGTTAAGTTTAACCTCTTAATTATTGACATTCTTTAAAAAAAATTAAAGTAATTTTTAGAATGTGACGATCAGTTTTTTGACAATCACTTTGGCCTAATGTTATGACATTTTTTATCATATTCGAAACTTGCCATAGAAAGCATTTATAATGCTTTTCAGTGACATTAAAAATGTCAGATTTATAAACAATTTCTTTTTTTTTAATTTCTTATAAAATATGTGTCTTAGTTTTCAAACTACAACTAATTGTTAGCTCAATTCCAACATAACTTATTACATCTGACAGCTGCGCCAATGGATGACTTAACAGCACCAATACTTATTCTAAAACCGTTCTTTCTGAAAGAGATATTGTGAACAGTCATATTTCTAGTATTTCTAACTTTAAAGTACGTGTTGATGAGAAAGAGCTTAAACTTCCGATCATGTACTGGATTCCAAAATTACATAAACATCCATAGAAAGCCCGCTTTATTGGTAATTCTTTATCTTGTACTACCAGTAATCTTTCTATTTTATTGACTTCTTGTCTTACTGCCATCAAGACACATGTAATTAGATACTGTGAAACTTTTTATGAAAATACGGGCAAAAATCTGTTTTGGTCTATTAAAAATTCAACTGAAATTTTAGATAAGTTTAAAGTTAAGAATTAGCAAGCTTCATCTGTAAGTACTTACGATTTCTCTACCTTATATACAACATTGCCGCATAATCTTATAAATGATAAATTAGTATCTTTAATTCAAAAAACATTTGCAAGAGAAAAGGGTTGACACCCAGAAGGCACCAAACAAGTACCTGGAGTGGACACAAGGGCGAAAGGAGCGGGACATGTAATGTGAAATAATATAAACAAAAACAGGCCCATAAGGGAATTAAAGGGAAAAGGGCTGTACGGGTGAAAAGGTAGGGGGTTAAAAATGGGAGGGGGGGGGAGAGAAAATACCTACCGTCAACGACAATCCAACAAGACAGACATCACAAAACATGTAAACATCCAAAAACAAGTAACAATACAGACAAGAAAAACACGTGAAGGAACACAAAGGGGTACCGCCTTGGAACGGTCAGTGGTGGTTAAACCACTGGGGAGTTTAAACCGGTTATAGGCGCGCCAAACCTCACTCTTAGCCCCAATATGTTCCTGAATGACACGAATATGTATATAAAATTAATCCTCGCCAAGTGAAATTCTAACAATGGTCATGGTTACATTAGACGAAATAAATAAAACGCATACAAAGTTATGTAAATATGTAGAAAAAGTTACTGCCTAATGACCATTACCAAAGTACTCGATGCCTTAAAGGAAGGCAGAGCAACAAGAAAATCACCTACAAGGGCCCGACGAAGCAAGGAGGAAAACGAACATTAAGACAATTCAGTCCCCAAAGGGCTTTAAGAAATGTCCATCATAGAGTCTCCCACTTGGTCCGTTAGATGTAATCAACAGAGGAAAGCGTAGCGTCCAACTGTAAAAGGGTTGAACAACAAGCATGCGGTATGCCTTAAAATAATTGGGTCATAACCTCTTTTAATAAACCGTTTGATAATTTTAGTGAAGACGGCAGAAAAATTACTATGACCCATGATCCTACGAAGTTTGTAAACAACATCTCCTTGGAAGTCAGGCTTGGTAATACCTTGTCGTAAAAGAGTTTTTAAATTACAATTAAATTTTAAAACTTAGTCTGAATAACGATGGTAAAACTTAGTAAAATATTTACGCAATTTATGATAGCGTTAACCTTGTTTAAGAAGTTTGTTAGTAATAAATAAATTGCGTTCATTAAAATCATCAACACGACTGCACACCCTAGCAAATCTAATTAATTGAGAAATATACACCCCATATGATGTAGCATGAGGTACATCTCCATCTAAATGTGGGTAGTTAACAATATTAAAATCAAAATCATCTCTTTTATCGTAGATTTTAGTTACTATAGTATTGTTAATGATAGAAATGTTTAAATCTAAAAAAGATGTAATAACGTCTGAAGAGTTACTTTTATTCAATTTAATTTCACTGGGATATATTTTAGAAACCAATTGATCGAAATACGGATTATTCAAGTTAAAAATATCATCAAGGTAGCGGGAAGTGTTGTTAAATGCATGTATAATTTCCTGATGCGAAGTAGGGGAAAGACTTAACATAAAATCCCTCTCATAACAATAAAGAAATAAATCAGCTATCAGGGGGGCACAATTAGTTCCCATTGGAATGCCTATTATCTGTTTGAAAACTGTATTACCAAACCTGACAAAAATGTTATCTAATAAAAAAGAAAGAGCTCCACAAACTTCGTCACAGGTCCACATTGTATATTGTTTAATGATAACATTGGTAAAGAAAGCCTTCTTTGAATTGCAAGCAAGAAACGTGACCTGTTCTCTTGCAAATGTTTTTTGAATTAAAGATACTAATTTATCATTTATAAGATTATGCGGCAATGTTGTATATAAGGTAGAGAAATCGTAAGTACTTACAGATGAAGCTTGATAATTCTTAACTTTAAACTTATCTAAAATTTCAGTTCAATTTTTAATAGACCAAAACAGATTTTTGCCCGTATTTTCATAAAAAGCTTCACAGTATCTAATTACATGTGTCTTGATGGCAGTAAGACAAGAAGTCAATAAAATAGAAAGATTACTGGTAGTACAAGATAAAGAATTAGCAATACAGCGGGCTTTCTATGGATGTTTATGTAATTTTGGAATCCAGTACATGATCGGAAGTTTAAGCTCTTTCTCATCAACACGTACTTTAAAGTTAGAAATACTAGAAATATGACTGTTCACAATATCTCTTTCAGAAAGAACGGTTTTAGAATAAGTATTGGTGCTGTTAAGTCATCCATTGGCGCAGCTGTCAGATGTAATAAGTTATGTTGGAATTGAGCTAACAATTAGTTGTAGTTTGAAAAACTAAGACACATATTTTATAAGAAATTTAAAAAAAAAAAAAGAAATTGTTTATAAATCTGACATTTTTAATGTCACTGAAAAGCATTATAAATGCTTTCTATGGCAAGTTTCGAATATGATAAAAAATGTCATAACATTAGGCCAAAGTGATTGTCAAAAAACTGATCGTCACATTCTAAAAATTACTTTAATTTTTTTTAAAGAATGTCAATAATTAAGAGGTTAAACTTAACAATATTTATATTTTTTTAAACTATCAAATAAAAACAAAGGGAACTAAAGTTATCCATGTTATCATTTTATGCATTTTAAAAAGTATTAATCGTTTCTGTGTTTTAAAACTTTATAGGGTCCATTACTACCTCAACCATAATGATTATGATAACTAAAGCCATTGGCAAACGTGCGTCCATTTATGGATTGTTTGGAACAGTGATAAAGAGTATTAGTTAATGCTTTGCAAAAGGGAGTCGTGAGTTCCCCTCTTATAATAGACAGTTTGTCACCTTTGGATCAGCAAAAACTTCAAAACAAAAATAAACGGTTGTCATATGAGTGACACGACAATTATCCATTCAGTTTTGGTATATAACATTGAATTATAATAAAGTTATATAAATCATGTCCATCAGGTCTTAAAATTGCCAAATATTCATAAAGTAAATATGTCGTTAAAAAATCCTCTAATTAGATAATATCTACATAGGTTGCTTGACTCATCATATGGAAAAAAATATGATCAAACTCCAAGAGCAACTTCGTTTACTAAAAAACAGACGATTCATTTTGTAATCATGCCTTTTCTCCTATACTCCAATGCGCGCAAAATGTAGATATATATGGCATGAAGCATGCCATTGAAGTCCTCTACATGAATTGTATAAATGACATCTTTAAGGTAAAAATAGTTCAAACGTCTGAGGGCGATTTATAGAGAATAACATGATAATTATTATCTTTTGATATCAATTCTATCAGGCGAGGCTGATACGGGGTAGAGAAAGGGGCGAGACTTGCCGAGCCCTTTCTGCGCATATCAGTCGAGCCTAATAAAATTGATATCAAAAGAATGTAGCTGATTGACGCATGTTCATTTAATTTTAATAATATTGACTGGTTTACACGTATTCATATACTATCATTATCATTGTAAAAACATACTTTTTTTGAAACGTTTTGACCTAGGCTATATGTAGACTAACTATATTTAATGATTTAAAAGATGCCTTGTAATCAAATTGTTTTATGTTTTCTTTGTAGAATATTGCATTAAACAAAGCTGCAAAAATTCATTTTCCACATCAAACAGCAGAAGAATAGCTTCTTTGGCTCAATGTTTATTGGTTTTTAAGATAGCAGGCGTGAGTTCAACCCTAAAGGAAAATTGACTTATGGCTACCTTGAGGTTAGCTTAAACATGGCCTGCTTTTGTCGGGTATGCTGTTGATCCGAAATCCCATATTGTGTATTTACTATTTCTTTTATTCCCGTTTCTTGTTGTTCTTCTTTATGCTATACAAGCAACATGTCTTAGAATTGAAAAATAAATAAATTAACGGTTATGTCACTCATCATGCCAAGCAAACTGTTTTGAACATTAATCAAAAATGAAGAAATTAATGGCTATGCCAGCCACCAGGACGAGCTAAACGTACCAAGATTTGATTTAGACGCACAAATCAATGGTGTGTTCACACAACATTCCTAGCAAAACGTTTTGAAATTGTTTTGGATGTTGACGTTTATGATTAAATATTATTCAAGATGACAAAAAATATCGGTTTTACATTTATTCAAAAACGTAGAACTTAATGATAATAGTTTTAATAACATATTAAATGATTGTCATTCATAATGATTTTGATGCACATGTTGACTATGAAATGATTGACAGCAGAATTCAGAGAAATGATAAATGTAACGTGAACCAACATAAAGCTTATTATTATAATAAAAAAGAATATATGCAAGTCCAATGTGCATTTCAGCAAAGCTTGTATAAGACGTTTTGCCAATATAATCATACCATTATTGTTAACAATTCAATGCATTACGATTTACAATTTCAGATGCAAAGAACTTTCAAAGTGATTCAGAGTAGAATAATTAATCAAAAATTATTATCAAATCTATCAATTTGAAATATGTTTTAATGATACATGATGCTGTGCAAATAAGCGCAAGGGCTTATATATTGAAGTTCGAAAACAAAACGAGTGCTGTGTGATAATACAGTTTAGGGTGACACAGCCTACAAAAACAAGTCCTTTGCCGCCGAACATAAGACATGCATCGGTGTCAACAAATTCTGCTTTTCTGCTTTGTACAATATTACTTTCCGTATTGCTTTAATTTTAACTATTAAACTTGATTGTGATTATTGAGTTTTAGCTTACAATTTCCTTTGTTGTTTTAAGAATTAACTAATGTACAAAACTAGTATGAAAATGATTCGGTTAAATTAAAATTATTAAAAAAGAAAAATAAGAGAAAGAAAAAAATTGTGATATAGTAGGAAATGCTTGATACTGATCACACAAAATATTTAATTTGTAATATGAATATTTCAAATACAGTGTCATATACTATTTAAATCCATGTAAAGGAGTAAAAATAGTCCTCATTCAGCCATACATGAAAAAAAAAATAATAAGACTGAAACAAAGGCATAAAGCGCAATACATGATAATGCATTTAATACAAGTTTATTTAAAGTTTGAATAATTGTTACTTTATACATATTTGTCAAGAAAGACCGCTTAGGGTTGGTGTCGTTGCACCAGACATTAATCCAAGTCTAGCAACAACATGGAATTAAGGCTGGAAACATATCCAAAAATAAGGATACTGAAGAAAACTATATTACCCCTCAATGGATCATAACCGTGCACTGTTTCTCCACAAATCCTCGTTTTTACAAGAAAGTATTTCATTTTTATAGTCTGTATATTTTTCAATACATTCGATAAATCCCAGTTTTTTAT
>NW_026852154.1:0-54061 GCF_026571515.1 Ruditapes philippinarum
TCTTATTTAAAATATATATGGAAAATACATAATTCATATATAAATCACTCATTTACCTCAAAAGGTTCTCTTTCTTGAATTAAACATCATTCTTCGTAAAAATACGCTAGTTTAAACAATAATAAATACGATTTCAAATAGCCCGCCTCAGACTGTTGCTAGTAGCAACTGCTCACAGTCAATTCCAAGATGGCGGATCTGCACAATACAGAACGAGGTCAAATATAAAATATTAAAATGTGAAGGATTTAACAAGTTTCTAGAAAAGTTATCTTGCAGAAACATTCATAAACATGGATTAATTTGATGTGAAACCTAAATAGTGACTTATAAGAGGGATTATTCAAATTACATGGAAAGATAAACAAGTCGTGAAAACACATGACACAACAGATTCTGGCATGGAAAACATATAGGGATTTAAACTTCTTACAGACTAGAATAAAATCTGGCATGATACGTGACATTGATCTGATGTCTTGTGAAAATTTACTAAGACACCAGTCAACTAATGTGCTATTGCCAGTAAAAGCTTCAAAAACGAAAGTAGGATCAATGAATGACAGAAAGTAAAAATGAACAAATGAAGTAAACAGGTAAACTTTTCTAGATCATTACAATATAACATCAAATGTTAATAAAGCTTGGCAGAGAATTGGTATTCTTAGAAGTCTGAAATTTCTTATTTCTAGAGCGGGATTGGAGAAATTATATGTAGCCTTTATTAGACCTTGAGTATGCCGACGTGATGTGGGATAACTGTAGCAATGAACTAAAAAATGATATTGAATCAGTTCAGAATGAAGCAGCAAGAATCGTCACAGGAGCTACTAAGTTTTGCAACATCAACAAATTAATTAGCGACCTCAGTTGGGATACACTCGCAGAAAGGAGAAGAAAACATCGTCTCGTACTTATGTATAAAATGAAAAATGGTCTCGCTCCTGATTATCTCTCTGGTCTGATACCAGAACATTTTAATCAATCCTACACTATTCACTCTAACACCGATATCCCATTAATACACTGCAACTCCCAATCATATGCTACTTCTTTTCTTCCGTATACTATTCGCCAGTGGAATTCTTTACCTGGACATATTAGAAATGCATCCACAGTAAGTGCTTTCAAACACAAACTCAACTACAGAAATATGACGTCTAAAAAGACAAAACACCTGTATAATTTTGGCAGTAGGAAAAACCAAGTAACCCATACACGTCTCAGACTTGGATGCAGCTCTCTTAATTTCGAATTACATAGGAGAAACTTAATCTCGTCTCCTTTGTGTACATGTGGTGCTATAGAAACTGTTTCCCACTTTCTGCTCAGTTGTCCTAAGTACCATATCATACGTCAGCAATTCTTTAACGACCTACCCTGTGCACCAACCCTGAATAATCTTCTTTTCGGCAATGATCGCCTAAGTATGGACATAAATCAGAATCTGTTTACACTAGTCCAGAGCTTCATTGAAGCATCAAAGCGTTTCAATTCATAATTCCCGACTCAGCGTTTTAAACATCGTATTTCCATGACGAACTGTGTGACACAACTTTTTTTTTATTGTTATTATTATTTTTATTTTCTTCTCTTTTTTTTATTAAAAGGGAAAATGAATAAACAAAAAAACAAGTAAAACCTTTCGAAAAATTATTAATTTAGATCAATTTTGAACTTAAAAACATGCACTGATCATATAAAGTGAAATAATAAAGACGAAACTCCATCATGGAAAGGAATTAATATTAGTGTTATGCTTGTTTTCTAATCCATATATATTGAGATGTAAAATGTTACATGCTTGTAAAAATTGATGAATAAAATATGTTTAAACTAAATGAAATATTGAATTGTGTGTAATAGTTTACGGAAATGTAATTATTGACTGCGTAATAATTTACGGAAGCTGACCCCCCCCCCCCATATTTATCAAAATAAAAAAAAAACTATCAGTATTTTTAGGTAAATGATATAGTTGAAGATGTATTTATTGACTTGGTCTGTCAGATATTTACAAAAAATATATGACTCATTACTAAAACAATTAAAATTCGTAAAGGTGAAATTTAGAATAAGCGTGCTTCAAACTGTATCCAATAAAAATAATTAAATAATAAGGATTTATTTTTGATACACATTTAATCACTTTCATACATATTTTGACCATAAAAATGAAAATGACTTTAATAAATTATCATCATACATCTCCCGTGTGCTGGTTTAATGTCATACATGTATATGTTTAATCAGTGACACGTGATAGGATAAACACCGGCGCGTGCCGTTAAATAATCAAATTATCGGTCATACATGAATGTGTTTATTCAGTGACACGTAATTGGATTAACACCGGCGATTGCCGATACTTATCCTATTATCGGTCATTAGAATGGTATTTACATGTATTATCAATAAACATAACTTTATTTTTTTTTTAATTTTGTTATAAAATGAAAAATTTGTATTTTGCAGGTATCAGTAGAATCGATTATTACAAGGCACGTAAACGTTTAATCGTCGTACAGTTCACTTGTGAAGTTGTAGTATTTGCAGTGACGCTCCTTCAGATCAAGCAACACCTGGGGGCCGTTTTATCAACGCTCTACGACACGTCGTTGGCTAGTTTTTTGTCGCAGACATGTCGCAGAACGTTAAGACCGTTTTATTAACGTTTGTCGTAGCCTACGACGTCGTAAAAAATGTCGCAGCTCTACGACAGGGTTAGGGCTGTCGTACGACGTTACTGTAACGTCAAGACTGGCGATCACTGTTTACATGTATACATGCTCAGCACATTAATTTTTATGAAATAACTTTTTCAGAATAAAAAAAAAACAAACAACATACTTCAATTTGTTTTCTTTTAATGTCAATCGCTTATAAAGGGACTTTATACATGCGCTCTAAGTATAATAAAAAGACAGAATATACAAATCTTATACCAAAATATCGTTCGTTTGGAGCAAATAGGCCTTTGCGGTCATACTCTATTCTATTAATAATGAGTTCCAAAGATGTCTTCGGAAAATAGAGTAAAAAATAAATAAACTCACATCTTTTTTATTTCACATTAATATTGGAAAAATCATAATATTTTAACTAGATTTTACATAAATTTAGATATTTCTTTGAAGAACCCCATATGGTATAAAATATAGGACACAGGAAAGTTACCGTGGTCATGACTCCGGAAAAACAATTTTAAAAAGAGAAAAAAAATAGTCAATAGAATATAAAAAGATCAACAAGACAAGGCGACATTAACTAAAATTTACCGTGGATGAAAAGCACTAATGTTTAAATTATCAAATTTTATGGTAAACTGCAATATACAGTGTACATATAATAATACAGTCTGCACAGTCTGCAAAATTGCATGGTGTATTAATTATGCATTTTAAATCTTTAAAAAAAATCTAGAATCCGTAACTACGTAAATTGCAATTCCGGATGGGGAGTTATTTAGTATGCTACAACTACATGAGATATACGTATATATATGTATAAGTAGCCTGTGATTCATGCGTTGATATATGTTTTGCTTATTCTTAACTCACGCGCTATTTAATACTCGATCGTCATAGGTAACACAACATCTTTGGTTTTGATAGTATCAATATATGAGCCGTGTCATGACAAAACCAACATACAGTAAACTCCGCTTATAACGAACTCATTGGGACATTCAAAATTTGTTCCTTATATCCGGAGTTCCTTGTAAGCATATAGCAAATTATTTCCTTGTATCAGGAGTTTTTATAGCGAACAGATTTACATATAACGAACTGATTGTTTACCATTTTCCGCCATTTCAAAGAGCTTTTGATTAAAAAATATTTATCATTTATTTCTATTTTAGACACAATACCCGAGACGTACTTTTTGGAATTTAAATAATTGCTATTACAGTTTAATATTTACTCCCTATGTCAATTTCTCATAAAATATAATATTTTGATTCTAAACTCTATTCATTTTCTTTCCATGATTGAGAATAAACAAGATTTTCGATTTTTCCTTCCTTTTATATTGAATATCTTCTATCATAATTTAAGGGTGACTTTTACTTATGTAAGATATAGATTTTATTTTCATTTAAATCAAATGTACTTTGCAGTTTGCAATGGATCATGTTTGCAAGCAAGCGTGATTTTGTTGAAAACCGATTATAAATTATTATAATTGTTTTACAAAACTATTGAAGAAAAGAAATAAATAACCATTTTATCTTGGTGAAAAGAGCTCATGCTAAAAATATCCTAAATAGAAAACTATACAAATTCATTTAAATGAGAACGAAAGTCTATTTACGGATAGCCAATCTTTTGGAGTTTGTTATAAAAGTGTAATTTTCTGTACTTTTAACTAAATTGGGACTAAGAAATGAGTTCCTTATAAGCGTTAATTCCTTATAACCGTGTTCGCTATAACCATATATTTTAATATTAAATAAAGAAGGGCAAATTTCGGGCCAAAATAAATTGTTCCCTATAACCTGAAGTTCGCTATAACCGTGTTCGCTATAAGTGAAGTTTACTGAAATGTGTTTTGCGACCAGCATGGATCCAAACCAGCCTGCGCATCCGCGTAGTCTGATCAGGATCCATGCTGTTCGCTCTCAGTTTCTCTACTTGTTATATGGTTTGTAAGCGAACAGCATGGATCCTGATCAGACTGCGCGGAGGTGCAGGCTGGTCAGGAGCCATGCTGGTCGCAAATCCACTATGTTGGTTTTGTCATGACGCGGCTCAATTATGTCAATTTGCCGACAAGAAGCACATAAAAAATCGACAGATTGGAACCCAGGCTAATCTATGAGAAAAATTAATCCGCTTTCCGTAAAAAAACGCAACAACTAAAACAACAACAAAAGCTACATTTTAAAGTGAATTATTTCATATAAATTACAACAAAAACAGCGTGGGCGTTTCAATTTAAAAGCAGTGCGCTTATATAACTTTACGAAAATATGTCCAAAACATCAATTCATTATTTTAATACTTTAGCAATAGTAAATCTATAAGATTAATTATATATATTTATTTCAAACAACGAGAAGGAACAGAACTAGTTTGAAATCTTGTGTGTTCTGAATTCCTCGGAAAATGGGTAAAAATGTGCGCCACACTTCATTCTACATTGGGTGCCATTTAAGTAAATCATATGTACAAATCATTGGTTTTATCATGATTGCTAGTAATTTAAACACAATTTTGGCGTTTCTAAAAAAAGCAGCTGCAATTGTTTCTAATGCGCAAAAATCCTTTCATAAAGGCCCATAAAACCCTAGAAATGCTTTTATTTTGTAAAGCTTTTTATTTATATATTTTTTTTTATTATTATTATTATTATTTCCATTATCATTAACATGAACTAACGTTTGCTTCTGTTAATTTTTGCCAATCAAGAACGGTGTTAATGATTAAGTAATTTGTATGAAAGTCAAAATTTTGCTACAGTAACAATTTTAATACTTTCACATTCACAACAACTTTCTTTAGAAATACAGGCAAAACAAAAATGTAAGTCTGCACAAACTGCATGATATATTAACAAGTTTGCTTCTTTAAAAAGAAGCATGCGAGAGGTCTTTTTGCTGCTGTGAGAGATTTGTGTAATTCGAAAATATTTGGGGATATTTTTTGCATAAAAGACAGAATGAATGTTTATTAATTACAATTATTTAACAAAATATAATTTATTATTATATAGTATCATAATGAAAGTTTGTTTTACATTTTTTTTTAAGTATTTTGAAAGATTATATGCCGGAGATACTTAAAGCGATACTTTTTCTACAAAGGAAATAATTTGTGTTATGCCATCAAACTAAATTTAAAATAAATGATACACACATGTATATATTTATATTAAAAGTATTATCAAAAATAAAAGTGTCTTGTAAAATTCAATAAGCACATTTTCGGTTAATGTTTTGGTTAGTATGCGGATACATTTCCTCTACATTTTACAAAACGGGCATAAAGTATGTAAATCAATTTTAAGTCCCATAATTTACATAAAAATGTTTATATCATTTGATTGGAATAAACAGTATATAAAGCTGCATGCCTCCAACCACAATTGATATTTGAGGAAAATCTTGAGTAAAATTTGTGCCATTTGCGCCAAAAAAATCTCCGTTGCGTTATCAAGTCGTACATGTTCAAAAGTTTAAGGAGCAACAAAATTTCGGTAAACGGTTCTCTCAGTCATATTGAATGGTGATATTGTACCTGTTGTGTTCACTGTTACTATTTATCGGAATATGAAATAGTAAAACGCTATTCAGAAAACAATACGGTAATTGATTTATACAATAAAATTATTAAAACGGAATGACACATCCACGTAGCTTTAAGTGACGTAAATGAAATTTTCCGATTTTTCTACGTACCGATTTGTTTACTTCGATGTTTATTTTTCGTTTAAGTTAAGTCGAATTTTGAAACGGAGCATGCGCAAAACCATTTTTGTAGACTGCTCCTAATGATTTTACGCTTGAAATGAGATTCATTCACTGCAATCAGATACGCAAAAATGGATACCGCCAGCAATCGGTCTGAACACTGTGAAAAGGTCTGATGACCTCCCCAGTTATTTATTTTAATTCTTTTTAAGACTTGAAAAAATATAGTACCCGAACTGTATTTACAATGCCGGGAGTAGGGGATTATTTAGAATACTACATGAAATATATGTATAAATACCTTTAAACAATTAATATAATTCTGAAAAAACACTAACAAATAAATATACATGACACTTAAATAGAAATATTTCATTAAGATTACAAATTGGAACAGAATACAAAACAGCGTGTTCCGTTTCAATTAAAAACGAAATAAACAAAAAAATCAAAACAGCAATTTATTATTTCGATGCATTGGCAATGGTATATCTATACTATACATGTATATTATATTTTTTGTTTCAAACAACTAGAAAAACAAGGGATAAGTTATTCGCTTGTTCATATATTCGAGTCTGTACCGTATTTCTCGGAAAATACTATGAAAAATGGCTATACTCGAATGCTTTCAGGTTATTATTTTTTTAGTTTATATATACTGTGGGTAGCTTGTATAGTCACCGGTACTCTGCAACTTATCTCGTTAAAATCAGTTGAACAACAGCAAAGTTTGAAAAAATATGTGCGTATTCCTTACGGTGTGTAACTACTTTCAATCCGTATTAACTCCGATGTTATTATAGATAATAGCCGTGATAATTCCGATTGATCGCCACACGATATACTTGAAAAGCCCGGTGCTATTTAAATTTTAATTTACTATTTAAGTACTATTAACATACTTTTTGGCATTTCTTAAAAATGCTTTTGATTTTTAGTTTTTTGTTTTAATTTCAAAAAGTTGCTGATCGGTGGTTTCCATCTTTTGCGTCTGTTAATTTTTGGCAATTTAGTTGTGATAGTTACATGTATTTAGTATTTTGTATAAAAGCCAAATACTACTTTGTTGACATTTTTGGTTAATAATTTTACATTCACCGCTTCAAGTCATAAGCGGCTGCATGCTTTGAAATAGTTATTCAAAGGTCTTAAAACCCGTGTTCAGAAACTTGATTAGACTGAGACATAATGTGCCTTTAGCATTCAGTACAGACCTGGCATTAATGGTGGAACCGTAGCGTGATTTAGTATTTTAAGGGTTGAATCGAGTGCAGAAAATATATGCTGTATTTCTCACTAAATTTGCTCTTTTAATGACATTAAAAATATTTATTCATTTTCTAATAATCATGTAAATTTATCCGTTTGATAATAGTCATGTAAATTCAATCAATACTTTAAGTACTTTGATTTCATATGTGACGTCAAAACGCGCACTGGCTAGACTGTGTCTCGCAAGAATTATTGTCTACGACAAAGGCTGCGACGTCGCAGAAAAACAAACGTCTGCGACACGTTTCATAAAACGGTCGTACGACGTTGTCGCAGACGTACGACACCGACAAAAAATTGTCGTAGACTACGACACGTTGATAAAACGGCCCCCAGATCATGACAATTCCGTTGATCATTCAGACAAGGAAATGTATAATTGGAAAATGATTATCAATAAGAAATACAAAAATACAGTTTCAAAATGTGTATATATTGTAAATATTGTAGTTATTATATACATGTATATAAAGTGAGTGATAGTGTCTGCGTATCCTATGTATTGTTATTTTAATGTAACGTGTGTACATGCATATTTATTTATGTTACTGTTTTTGTAAATAATATACATAAATGATTAATAAACGGCTGAAAATGTTCTAACCTAGTCATTACTTTGTTTTTTATTTTTTAAAAAGCACGGTCTTTCCTAATATAACAATACATTAATTAAGAGGTCGAAATGTCCGGTATATTTAAGGGGTCTAAGTGTCTTAGGGGTCTAAGTGTCAAGGGTCGACATTTTTTATTGGTCAAAGTTCTTATCACTTTTAACCGTCTCGTTCACTTGTACTTAGATGATAAGGCAAATGTTGTTTTTCCATTTTCCTAGACTCGTATTAGTACAGAATAGACTCGTATTAGTACAGAATAGACTCGTATTAGTACAGAATAGACTCGTATTAGTACAGAATGTTTGTACATTGTAATACATTGTATATAACTTCGGTCATTATAAAACAATGCAGTGCAAATCCAAAATACAACATATGTCTTACATTATATCAGACAAAATATATCGATCTATTATATGATTACCAATCAACTATGATCTTAAGCTACATGAAGAATTGACCAGCTTCACTTCAATGAATACTTATTGTTCACCTACCTCTAACAATATTCAATGAATATGATTAAATCGTATCCTATTTTTTTTCTACAGGAAATATTTGTTAAACAGGTTAAAATGATAGATACTTTGTATCGCCTTTGATTACATCTCATACGTATTACACCTTCATTTGTAAAACACAAAATCTATAATAATATTATAGACGTTGAAATATGAAATTTTATTTGGATTTAAAGGCGTTTTAAGCTCCACACCCCAAGTGTCTGTAAGTTTTCAGAGTTTTCAATGTTGTGGACGATTTGCCTTACGTGATAACTGACTGCAGAATATAGATATAATAAATGTAACTTTGTCATGCATTAAGGATTTTAAAATATTTAGGCATAAATTTCTTCCACATCAAGACGATGAGTCACGTTCATGAATTACATCCCTTCCTCAAAGGTCAAGGTCACACTAACATTTTGAAGTTTCACATTATCACAATAAGAGTTAATAGGTTTAAACACAATCGTGTCCGAGCTGTAACTTTGTCAGACATCGAAGGATTTAAGAATAACTTGGCATAAGTATCTAGTACCTACCACATCAAGACGATTTCTCGTGTCTAAGAATCATATCCCTACCTCAAAGGTCACACTTCTATTTTGAATTTCACTTTATCACACGAATAAGAGTTCATAGGTACACACATTCGTGACCGGATTGTAACTTTGTCACACTGATTGTGTGAATACAATAAATATATGAATAAAGTTCCAGATATAACTGCAAAATATTATAAAATGAACCACGATTTAATGATGTATGGGTCTCGTGTCCTGTCGACTCGATGTGTCGTCCCCCGTTGGGCGCCAAATGTAGTCTTGGTTAGGTTATGGTTATATTTAAATGATGGTCCAAAACATAAAAAAGCAACAGGTGCCATGTAGCAGTTCTAATTAATATTAATTATTCCATTTATAAAAACACCTGATATTAGTACATCACATATATTTTACACAAAAGTCCATTCCACTTGGTAAACTACTCTTCTCCAATCTCGAAACATAAGTTACAAGGTGAGTTACAAGTTGAATTACATGGTGACCTGTAAAGTACATTACAAATCCTTACTTCAAGTAATACATATATAACTTACAATATAATACATTACAATCTCTTAATGTGTAAATTATGAGTGTACAGACCTTTCTAATGAAAAAAAAAAAAGAAACTGATTAGCGAAAAATAACTTTGTAATTATTTATACAAAATCACTATGTTTTGCATCATTCACAAGTTACCTGTATGTCTTATTAGTCGCCGGTAGAAACCGGCGACTATATTTGTAACAGTTTAATATTATACCTATGGTAGGAGAAGGTATTAATTTCTGTAAATAAAAGCATAACAATTACTGAACAATTAAAGACTACAATTGTTTTCAGTAATCTCAAAAATTCAAACATACAATAATGTTGCTCAATGAAATGAAATATTCAAATATTGATATCGTAATAAGCAACATTACAATTTTTATAAAATGAAATAATGACGTATCCCTATGGATCAGTCATTGAATTTAGGGATGTTTTTCCTTTTTTTCAAAGTGTCAAGCGTTGCTATTTTATGATTAATAAATCATGCATGATATTTGAAATGACACTTTTGAATTATCTGGTTGTTTGTCTGTTATGAGACCTATTCTATATTTTATTTATTATAAACAGCTTCTCCCAGAATCACGTGACTACACGTTGTATGTTAGTGTTATAAGATCTATAAATAGTAACAAATTGCTGATAAGACAGAAATACAGGTAACTTATGAATGGTTGGCATCTGATAAAAGTGCAAATCAAAGTAATTTTGTATGAAAAATCTCGGTATGACAGTAGGGGCCGGAATCCTATTGGATACACAGAGAAAACTAATAAACTATCTTTGTGTTGATAGTTTATCGCACTGAAAGGCAATTAAACGTTAACTAGATTGTATGCAACGACAGGAATATTGATTTCAGTTAAATAATATATTTTTTCGATAGTGCATAAGAATAATTTTTTTATGCAGACACCACTTTTACAGTAGAATTGCATTGTTTTATGCAATAATTAAGCATATATATTTGCATAGTCACTTTGCAAATATTCGATGATCGGGTAACTATCGGAATCTGAAGTAAACCATACGGAGTTCAAATGTATGGTACAACGGTATTATATATAAAGTAGAATTACAAGTAGAATTATAATCATATCACATGATTTACAAGCTTCGATGACAAGGTGTTAGATTTTAAGTTAGTTTCAAATTGAAGACTGTAGGTTCGATAAAGTAATTTTTTATGTTTTCTTTTATAATACTTTTTGTATTTTGCAAAACTTGATCATTTATCAAAATTATAAAATAAAAAGGTGCTAGAAATGAAACACACGATTTATCAACTTATGTTTCATAAAGTTAAAAGATATAATAAAAATCAATTTATGAAAACTACACACAGGATTTGTCCAAGATTCGAACTTGCGCCTACTACATGTAAGTTACAACTTCGTCATACTTACCACTAGGCCATCGATCAGTATTAATTGATATAATTATACATGTAATTATACTTACAATAAAATCGTTAACATTAAGCATAATAAGTTATGTAAGCTAACGAAACAGTTCCCGAACATTATTGAGTCTCGGGTAAATATTGCCAAACAATACTTGCTTATTTAATAATGATAACAGTTTCTTGACAAAATTGCTAAGCAAGTTTGCTTCAAATATGTTTTATTATAACATAACATAAATTTATTGAATAGAACTCTTTTACAAAGTTTATATCAAGAAAGATATAATTGTGGCAAGTACATGAAAACGTGTTTATGAATAAACATTACTCAACTTATTGTTCCTGTTTTCTTTATACTCGAGCCATTAAACTGATATTTTCTTTTATTTATGATAATACAATCATATTTCTATCCGGCGACTTGATGCTTTAGCATCAAAATCTCTACTTGTCAGCAAACTGTTACGATTAATAGATTTTATTACACTAACATACAACGTGTAGTCACGTGATTCTTACAAAAAAACTGGGAGAATTTGTTTATAATTAGTTAAAAAATGAAATATAATAGGTCTCATAAGATATAAACAACCAAATAATTTAAAAGTGTCTTTTCAAATATCATTCATGCTTTATCGGTCATAAAATAACAACGCTTGACACTTTGAAAAAAGTAAAACTAATCCCTAAATTCAATGACTGGTCCATAGGGATACATTTTTAATTCATTTTAATATGACAATTGTAATGTTGCTTTTTAAGATGTCAATATTTGTATATTTCATTTAATTGAACAACGTTATTTTATGTTTGAATTTTTAAGATGATGAAAAATAATTGTGGTCCTCAATTAACTGTCAATAATTGATTTGCTTTTATCTTCAAATTTTAAGGCCTTCTCCTACCACAGATTTAATATTAAACTGTTACAAATATAGTCGTCGGTTTCTACCTGCGACTAATAAACAGGACTCTAGATAAAAGCAGGAAAAAAGATTTACACGTATCTTTAAAGATGCATATTCATAACAACTCAGTAGAGTTCGTAGATGCTGGCCTGCTGATGATAAATTGTAAGACATATACATACATGATGCCGACCTGTTAAAGATTTATTGTCCGAACCGATAAATAAATTGTGTACAATACGTAACAATTAAGAACTTATGGTCGTTAACTTACGCTCGCTTCCTTCATTCTATTGAATAGTTAACAGTCCGTTCACACTCGACAATTTATGAATTACACGACACGATGTTTTTCTGTTACAATGAACAAATTGTCTCTTCCGATTTGAAGATATTAACAGAAAACGAAGAAATAATTAAAACACGCAACATGACATTTATAATATAGTTCAGATACTATGTGTGATGAGTTATAACATATTTGCCTTTGTTCAAAACTTTGCTATCACAATTATACTGTTTTCTGCCGTCTGCTGCTAGTAACTGTGTTTATCTCGAAACAAAAAGTAAAACCTCCTGATATAAAAAATGGCGCCGTCCGCTCTATATACATTCTTTAAGTTAATGCTTTTGATTTCTTGGTGAAGTTTAATATCGTCCTTCTTCCTTCTCGTTAGAAAGAAGAATTATTTCTGATTCAGAAAATATTAACCTTTAGCCTGCTGGCGGCAATTGCAAATCAAAGCACAGAAGGCGCTGAATTTGTTTGGGTCTCAGAATGAAAGAAAGGTACAGGTTGTGAGATTATATGTATAGTGCCACCAAAGCTTTCCAGCGTTTTAATTGTAGTAAATTGGCTATAAGACTGATTGCAACACTGATATTCAATCCAATGTTTATTTGACTTAAACAATTTGAAAAAAAAAATGAGTTGCCTTTACTGGGATTTGAACTCCAGGCCTCCCGCTTCTTAAGCGAGCGTGAATACCCTTCAGCCACGGTGAATTTATATGTGAACGGCCTGAAGAAAACCATATTATTCGATCTAAATTAGGGCTTGTAACGACTTTAACTGTTGTTTAACACAGATGTAAATAATCCTGGAGCTTACTATAAGCATGTTTATTTATAAAGAATCAAAGGGCTGCAAGTTCTGTGGTACTTTCTGATCTTTGCAATCTAAATCGTACTGTATATCTGTATGTATTTTCCTGTATAAGTTTATTTTTATGTATTATAATTCATTTTGCTAGGCACCAGAGTTTGATACATACGGAATTCTACATAACTAGAGTTGCATCAAAAAATCATTTATGTTCATTTTTTACGACAGCCACACTTTATCCTTGCATATCATGGCTACTTCCTTAACAAAGACACTTAAAAAAGAATTAAAAAAAAAGTTTCCTTGACTGGGATTTGAACTCCAGACCTCTCACTCACTAAGCGAGCGAGTTACCCCTGCACCACGAAGAAGTTATACAAACAATGTCTGAATAACATCAAGTCATTCTAAATTTAGAACTTGCATTGCATTTCGGGTTTGTAATCCTTATTAATTTCGAGGTATTTTGTTCAAGATAAACCTGTTGTTTAAAACTGAAGTAAATAATTTAGCGAAAATCTTCTCGCCCAAACAGTCCGACATGTAGAATATATATATTCCACTACTCGGTTTGTGTAGTATTCGGTAATCTACATCGCTAAAAATAGTATTTTCATTGATAAAATCATATTCATCCGCGTAATTTGTGATTGTGCATTTATTGACAATTCTATAAGCCAACGCTATTTTTAAACTTTGAATGCGTTGTAATTTGTTGGTTACTTGTAACAAAATAAAAATATTTCTTTCTTTTAAATCGCTAGTTTAAAGCTGTTTTGAGAACTACTTGTTGTTAGGTTTGTCGTAAACTTCTGTGTCAGAGATTGAATGTCCGCTTTGTATTTACTTATTTTCGATCAGAAAATACAATAAAACAATATTAGACCATTCGGGAATTATTTTGCTTGAATATAGATGCCTGTCTTTGACCATCTTTACGCAGTGACCTCCCCTGGATTTTTCTGCGTTAGTGTTACATATAAAGGGAAGTAACCGCTTCAAAAAAGTGGACTACTTTCGGCATTTGCAATTAACAGCATTAGACTCTGAAATTTCGCTACCATTATTTGTTTGGTCTGACGACCCAAACAAATAAAAAAACCCTATGCGACGAGTGCAAGCCAAGACAAGAGCATTAGACACTGTTCGCTATTTAGACCCATGTTATTTTGAAAGTTCCCTTAAAATGATAAATGGTTTTTGTTCGGATTGCAATATGGACAATTCCATTAAAATATATATCATGGTAAAGGTTAACGTTACATCATTGTCATGTTTTATAGCTTCACGTTAATCAAATTAATGTTAAACGTATATTCCTTTAAGACAGACTTAGCACTTTATGCTTGAGGACTTAAAGTAAATACCACTAAAACTTTTAGTTTTAGTTTGACGCAAGTCTGAAGCACCTCTAGGCTCATAAAACTGGAATTACGAGTCCTAAATCTAAGATGCTGTAATTTATTTCAAATAATCTACCTTTGTACAAGACGCATACGTTTTCGTCAATATCTTAAATACGGTGATTTACTCTTTATATTGCTAAATGCAAGATTTTTGTGGTAAAAAGTTCAATTCATTTAACGATCTGTCACTTTTGATGGAATGGATAAATAACCCCATTCGGTTTCACGGATAATGGCTAATTAACCGTATGGTGTATGCTTTTCGTCTTCTAGAATCGTTTAATTTATTTATTAGAGCAAATTTTGTTTAAATTAAATAATATCGTCGTACTCTAACAACCAATATCAAATTTATTGTTGGAGCTCTAGTCTTCATGATTTTTGAAGACATCTGAAATTTAGTATACCAGTGTGGAAAACAGATTTTAATATTGAAGAAAATATGGAAGAAATGTGATTTAGGCTCGAAATTAAGCATAACAAAAATGTTTCTTTGTCTTTTTGTGTAGAATATATTATTTTTATATCTCTAGAGCTTAAAAACTGTAATTGATTAAACTTTTCTTTTTCTACCAAATAAATTTCTATGTGATCGATTTTGTTTTGAATTATAGAAAAAAGTATGTCGAAATGATTTTCTCATTAAAATATTAATCTCTTATAGCTGCACGTTCAAAAAGGCAGCAAATTTATTTTAAAAATTTTGAAATAAACTTTTAAGCGCCATTTCCGTCAATCTTCGGATAAAAACCTCTAATACACGGGCTGTTACTGTAAGTCATTTACAACAGCATTTAAATACAAAACACTCAACGGACTTCTAAAAGATTTTCATCGGTACTCAATACGCCATTGCTTAGCAAACATGCCAAAAAAACAAACAACAACAAAAAAACAACAACAAAAAAAAAAAAAAAAAAAAAAAACAACACACAAAAAAAACCCAGATTGATATCATTAAATTTTATTACACAGATCAAATTATGAGTTTAAGACTACTTGGTAACGCAATTTGGCTCCGGCTCCAACGTTTTAAGTACAGTATGTGGCGTGGCAATTTTCCTTTTCAAAGTATCACTTATGTAGGGGATACACATTTGATATCTCAAGCCACCTTCTTATACGAGACATATTGTTTACATTTGTGTAACTACACAAATCAGAAACGGTATTTTGCTACAACACCTAAGAATGTAAACAAATATCAAGAAAACTTTGGGAGTTGCTGGATAAGATTATTTCATAATTAGTTGTATAAGTCCATGTAAATAAATAAACGATATATTTTTGTATGTTGTTTGAAGAAACTGACAAATGCACATTGTATACCTACTGACATTTTTTCAGATTTGGTTTTAACTGTATTAAAGAGTGAATCTTAACATTAATTGTGGTTACAATCCAAATAATAGAAATTGTCAAAAGTGCCGAATGAATACCCCCACCCCCGACATGCGCTTGTCAGAAACTTGCTTTTTAATTTTGCACAAAGGGAGAGTTTAGTAGTTTATAGATTTTTTTCAAACATCAATAAATCAAAGTCTGAAGGCAATACGTCCTTTATCCCTGAGATTTCTGCACTTCTACTCAGTGAGATCGATCTACCTACAAAGTTTTATGTTGATCCCTTTTATAGATCTCAAGTTATGTCATGGACAAAATTCAAAGAGTAAAAGGACAATAACTCCAAACTAAGGGAACGGAGGGTTACAGTTCTTCTGCACTAACTTCTACTCATTCAGATCTATCTACTTACAAAATTATTTCGACAGATGTAAAAAAAACATTCTTCACTCATTATGCAAACACCCTCTGTTTTGTTTACATATAAGGTTACGTTTAAGAACTGTTTTAAATCTGAATAAACGTTTAGGTGATCCGATTATTCAACTGTGTTGTTTCGCAATAAAAAAGGCAATACATCCTTATATATTTTAAAGATCCTGTAACACAATTTTTTCATGGTTTAATTTCATAATTATGGTGCTCAAATTAAGATTTGTCAATATTGTAAGTTCAAATAAGCATTTTTTATAAATACATTACCCAATTTAACATTTCATGGAAATAAAGGGAGGTAATTACAGTCAAATTAAGTCAAATTTTCCAATAAGAAATGAATGCATGCAGTTTATTGATTAAATATATATAAATAAATAAAAAAACCCAAATATTTGCAGTACACATTTTACATATTCTTCGATGTTTGAAAATTGTTTTATTTGCATAATTATATACTTATATAATTTTTTGCAAGTGTGGTATACACCCAGTAACAATATCAATCATACGCTCCCTTCGCAGCTTACTGAATACACTCCCGTTACTTCAGACCGCTGCTTTAAAACGCGTCGATTCATGATATTGACCTTTACAGTGAACTTTGAACGACCAATGAAAGTTTTCCAAAATCCAAATCGCCCGAAAATCTTTATACGCATTTTCATTGGTGGAAACAGATGACGTATGTACAAAATTATAAATACACGGGTAATTCCTCAAAATTTTGTAAACAAAATGGCGACTGTTAACAATTCAACTTTCGATAAGCTTGCAAAAAGTTTCAATTATGGACCCATTAAACCGTTTCAAAAGGCAGTGTAACAATCTATCATTGAGCAGAACAATGGCACTTTTGTGTGTGCAAAGACATGATCGGGAAAGTCTCTGTGTTTTCAAGGGTTTACATATTTATATAGTGAACTTGGTGATTGTTTTGGTATTTTGCTGATGGAGAAACAAGTTTGGGAATTAGACAGATTTCTGCCACTTACATAGATCAGCGAAAATGGGGATATTCGTAGAGGAAAATATCTGTATTCTGTTCGACGAAGTACACACTGTCATGGTATGTTTTTCATTGTTCTTTTCACTTTTGACTAGTAAGAAACATGCTTTTCATTAAATTCTATATGTCAAATTTTAATTATATGTACAAAGGGTGTGAAGCTAAGATTTCTTTTTGGAAGTGGCAAGGCTAGTCGTACGGCTAGACAATACAGTGTGTCATATATGACCCGTAATTGTGAACTTTTTTGATGATCAAGTGGGAGATTTTTCTTCAAAAAGAGGGAGATTTTAGAATTTTTAAGAAACAAAGAAGGAAGTTCTGACATCAAATATTGGGAGATTTCTTTAATTTGTGAAAATATATACCCCTTATTTTAAGAAAAATCTTTAAAAATATGGCTGCAGAAAGTGGGAGTCTCCCGCTAAAAGTGGGAGAGTTCACATGTATGATGACCCACATACGGCAAGAACTTTTGTCTAGCCGTACGGCTAGCCACTTTCTATCTTATTTTCTATTTGTTGAAACCTTTATATTGTTAAATAAGCTTTGCATCAACTAAGCAGGTGTCAACTCAGCCCAGTATTATCATGATTATTTGTATAATTTTTATCTCAACATTTTATTTCATTGATAGAAACAATAATGATGTATCATTGATATTTTCCTCAAAATTTCTGTCTATCAATTATGGATACTGTATCGACACATTAAAAAACATTGATGATTTTGACATAATAATTAAATGTCTAGAAATTAGGAAAATTCACCCAAAAAAGGTGCCCATGTCTTACAATATCTGTTAATTGTTACTAGTGGAGAAGTGCTACATCATCTGTACATGTCATAGGGTGAGAAAAATGCAGTCTGACCCTGGACCCTCTACCAACTGAAATATACTGCTGCTTTCACATTTTCTCAGTGCAACTGGGAACAGTTCTGAAACATGATATACATGATTCTCAGCTCTTGAAGTTTTTCTCATTTAACAGAGCAATGTGAATTAAATTTTGGACTGCACCAAATGTCACAGGTTGAGAAAAAATTGCAACCTGATCGGGACTCAAACCAGGGACCTTTGAAACATGTTTCCATGGCCCTACCAATAGCCTAATTAATTCGGCGTGATCGGTTTGACCCATTTTACAGACTTTTTTTCCTTACTGTCAAACCGTTACGCCTAATTTTAACTGTCATTTTTACGCACGGAAAATCTACCGGTAACACTATCGATAGTTTGGACTGATTTTTACTGCTTAAACCTAAAAGTAACTTCAATTACCTCTAAAGATCAATAGAATATAAATTTTAGTACTAACTTCTCCTAGAAAAAATATCAGATTGTACCTGTCTTTGCGCATACATGCGATTTATTTCAAATTTGTACTGTCTACTCTATCTTCGGCGGACATGTTATGACGTCATCGTAAAAAATCGATTCCGTGAAAGCTGGTAGTAGCTACCAGTGTGTCTAGCAGGTAAGTGTGGGTTACGCATGAAGATTAAATTAAACAAAATATCGGGGGAAATAAATCTATTCATCATTTTTTAATAAATGTGTGCATTATTAGATACTATTGAAAAGTATCATTGTATTTAACCTAAAATGCAATGGTCCTGTTGTTTAATATTTTTTAAATATTTTAATACATGTACTCAACATTTATCAATTGGTGGTTTGCCTTCTTGTTTACTGCTAATGACTGCCAAATGTCACTCTCGGATAAAATACTGACTTCATTTATACATGCATATTTATATGACAATTAAGAACGTAAAAGAAATATTGAAGGAAACTATTTGAAATACATTTCAAATTATTCAGTATTTGTACAAATAATATTTCAAGAGCTCTTTTTCACCGATTGCCGATGTATAATACCATATTAAACCTATTGATAAAGTTAAATGTCTTCTTGACATACTTTATTAATTTACTAAAAAGGAACTTTATTGTGATCCAGCCATATGCTGTGTAACTATAAAGGAAGGGTCACATATTTTAATTGAAATAAATCTTTTTATATACGATATTAAAAAAAAGTCATTGAGAAGATCAGATTTTTCAAAATGAACAGATTAAGACTTATAAATGTATAAGGTGTATGTCTTGTTGTTTTCATACTTTTTTGGTGACACTTTTGTTTGTGTCCCTTGTTGTTTTCTCGTCTATGGTAAGTATCTTCCCTTTGCCCCTAGTTTTATTTCTTTATTTCGCCCCCCTCCCCGAATTTCCTATCCCCTTCCCCTGTGCCTGTTAACTTAGTGGTCCTGTTTCATACTTTTTTGGTTTCTCTTTTATTTGTGTCCCTTGTTGTTTTCTCGTCTTTGGTAAGTATCTTCCCTTTGCCCCTAGTTTTATTTCTTTATTTCGCCCCCTCCCCGAATTTCCTATCCCCTTCCCCTGTGCTCGTTAATTTAGTGGTCCTATTAATCATTCATTTATTTATTTTCTTTGATTTCCTTCTCAGTTACATTTTAGTGATAAGCCTGACCGTGCTCTCCCTTGCGCCCTGTCCCGTTTTAATTTAGAATCATCCTGGGCTCCTTGCCAATGGTTCATGTTCCTGGGTCGTGTGGGAGTTGCGTTCATTGAACGCCGCCTTTCCTTGCTCATCTTGTTTATCATATTGTATACATGTATACCGAACCGTAACAAACAGATAATGATTATCAATACAAGGTTCGGCAAGCAAGCAAAGAAATGTAAAGAAACAGAAAAAAAAATATCCACATTCATGTATCCACCCTCAAAAAAAAAAACCCACCAAAAACGCCTGAAACTGCAAAATCGAAACATAAATACACAGGAGTGCCAAAGACGGCTCTGGTAGGTGCAAGTGCTCCCTTTCGCCGGTTTAAACAGAATTGACCACTTAAACATAATAATGTTGAAATTTTTAATCAACATCCACAAATGTGTACATAATACGGCGGTAATCATGGAACTTTCAATATGACACATTCGAGGTGCCGTTCAACGGGAACTAGATAACATGGAATTTTTAATGGGTATCAGAGGTTTTGGTGTCCTTTTGCGACAGTCGTTCTAACATTTCTCCCATCTGTCTTACATTGTTATGCTATTCAACGTCTAAATAACGGTCACTAAATTTCCTCTTGCTGCGTTTTTATCATAAACCCCGTCAAATCTGTGCGACAATTGTATTTTCTGAGGACTGTCTGAAATTCCATTTTATAGTTTGAAATTTTAAGATTTTTTTTTCGGAATTTTAAAGTTATTTTTGGTTGTTTTGAACTTCTTCCCCTTCACAACCGTCCTCAATTTCTTTTAAAGATAATAAACTAGAAATTGATATGGAGTGTAATATAAATTGAAATTCTTCGTTACTTCATCATGTATAGTTTAATTATAATTATAATTCATTAAGATGTACTTACAATTACATTGTATTTTCGTATGTGGGAAATCATGGCAGGGTTAAAAAATAAAAAGGTAGTTCAGAAATTTCACCTAATGATCACAGATGTTAATAAATCCAACTTAATAATATCTAATTTGACAATTTAAACGGACTTAAATGCAGTATAATCTGACATCATAAACTATTTAATTTGTAAGTAAGGTTATCAGAATTTTCTTTTCACATTCTCTTTTTAATGCTGAAATATTTGTGTGTGAATAAAAGATGTATTCCTGCAATAATTCATATAAATAACATAAACAAATTGTATAATAAAGCTTGGCAAATACAATCGATCGCCGCCGATACCTGTGTTACACCATGGATTTTACCATGACACCGCTTTCCAATATGGCCGCTTTCAATAACATTCAACGATTAAAAAATTAAAGTGGAATATTAAGACTTCTGTTCGACTTTGAAGTATGATAATTTGGAACCTTGCATAAAAAACGATTCTCGTTCAGGTAATGTATACCGTTTCTTTGAAACTTTTCTAGTTTTCGCTCCCAACAACTTCTAATTGGGAAGCGTCCGTGCATAAAAATGCAGTTCGTGGTTGGACTTGGAAAAAGACAGCGCCCGTCCAAAATTATCTCGGTGTCTCTTTGACAAGTCTAATTAGTTGGACTACCCTACCAATAGCCCTATCCATCTGCTCACACATTTTCTCTCCTGAACATTGAACATTTCTAAACTTTGACATTTATTTACTTGCTTCAAAACTAAATATAATCTTAATATGAATAAATAAATATATACATGTGATATATAAAATATAATGAATGAGTACAAGCTGCTGATCATTTTGCTAAAAAAATCATATTAAAGCAAGCTTTTAAATTTTATTGTACTTAATACATTTTTTATACATAAATATACATATTACACTTATTCATGTGATGTCAACCTGGATGTTGTGGTCACCTGTCCTTAATTTTTTTTAGTTTAATTCCCTTACTGGCCACTACAGACAGGTTTGACTGTAAGTTAATATTAATACAGTACATGTACATGTTTGTATAGAGTGATTTTTGTTTAAACACCGTGGCTTCCTGAGGTGAAAAATATAGCAGGATAAAGGGTGAAATCCTGAAATCAAATTCTTGAATCTGAGAACAAAATAATAAATTTACACACACATTTTATAAAATTTTCATTTCAATTTAACATGCATGGTACATAGCCGAGACTATCTTATATATAGGGACAGCTTTCAGTGAGTAAGATGTACATGTATCATGTACCTGATATAAGTCAGCTGTTGTTAAGACATGCTTATGGAGAAGGCTGTGCACAGTGCATTTCTGGGGAAATAGCATTTTTAGGGGAAAATATATCAAAATATACCTATTTTGGACTTGGGGAAATAACCTTTATTTAAATATTGGGGAAAATCACTGATCAGCATGAAATAATTTTGTGATGTACATGTGTATATATATATTGTCAATGACAATTTGTCATATTGTAATATGGGAAAACTTCTTTCTAAATATTATACTATGAATATGTCATAAATTTGAAGATTTTCATTTCAAACTGGAATATAGAAAATTAAGTAGCCATCATTTCATACAGTGGTATTATTATAATTTTATAAAAATTATAATTTGAGCTGCGTCACGACAAAACCAACATAATGGGTTTGCGACCAGCATGGATCCAGACCAGCCTGCGCATCCGTGCAGTCTGATTAGGATCCATGCTGTTTGCTATAGGGTTTGTAAGCGAACAGCATGGATCCTGATCAGACTGCCCGGATGCGCATGCTGGTCTGGATCCATGCTGGTCGCAAACCCATTATGTTGGTTTTGTCGTGACGCGGCTCATTTTTAGAGCCATAATTTTTTTTTCATAAAATTTATTTTTGTCAATACTTGTGATGTTTGGATGATGTTTAAGGATTTTGGGTTGTAGAGGAGGAACAGGGGTATTAAGTGTAAGTCCTGGCCATGCGATGTTCACCTGGGGGAGTAATTAGGCTATTTTTGATAGTTTGCACAAATATCTGTCTTTTCACATAATTACAGGCTGCCTCAAAAACAAAGTTACTATTAAAGTTTGGCCATGATAGCTAGAGGGATTTTACTATTTCCAAATGTAAGGTGCTTATGGGGTATTGAAAGTATAAATTAAACAGTAGCTCAAAGGAGATACTTTAGAAGATGATTTAATTTCAAATTTTAAGTTTCCGCATTTATTGAATAAATAAAGTTTAAACTAAGTTTCTGCATTTTGACAGATTTCTGTATATGTTTAATGGATCAACACCATTCTTCTGAAATTAAGGTGGACTATATTTTGACATTTATTAACATAAAGTTGGTTATTTTCTTTAAAGAACAGGATTGTTACTGTATAAATGATGTTTTCATACTGTTCAATTCTTATATACATATATAATTGAATAAATGTCATAATTTCTGTTTTTTAGGGTATATGACAAGAAACAGAAAGATGTGTTTCATCCAGTGTTCACAGGGGTTGAAGAGCTTTGCTAGCACTTACAGCTAGAGCTAGTCCAACAGATTGTGCCAAATACTGTAAACATTGTGTACTAAGTACATGTATAAAAGAACCATTAGAAATAGTACAGTTGAACTCCAAGGCATAAAACATAGGAGAAATCAGTGATCAAAGTATCTGTGGATCTGAAAGCCTCTTGTAAGTGGGAAGTAAATGTTATGAACAAAGACTTATAATGTGATTTACATGCATTTACAGAAGATAAAATAAGGATTTTTGACCTTGTTTATTTATCTTAAAATAAAATTTGGGATGGAGAATTATGTGACATATTACTACAGCAAAGATCAAATCAAATCATCAATCAGAGCCAAATAGCAGTCTTAAAGTCTTCACCACTGCAAAAATGTTGAAATATGGTTAGACTTTAATACTTGAACAGTATGGACCATCATCAGTATATGATCAGATACCTGCATTCAACATAGAGATTAAGTTTAAGTTGTGTTGGAACACTTTCTCATGGAATGCTTTAATTACTTTATAGTATGCGTAATTTCAGGTCAAGGTTTTGCCCAGGTTTGGCCCAAAATGTTAAGTTTTGTGAAAGGCGACAGCCTTATGGTGACAAATTCATGAAAACTACATATGTATTGGTGCTGCAAGTTGTGACCTTTATCAAAAAGATGTAATGATGGAAATTTTACTGGTCATATGAAATACATGTGCATGTGCAATTTAAATTATATATTAAATCAGAATCTTTAGTGTCCTATCAACACTCACATCAAATGGCTGTACTTAGGTTTAAAATTCTGGCATCATTTTCCATGAAATTTAGATCTTTTCTTTTACAATTTTGTAATTTTTGATAAATTTTAAAATTAGCTGTTTCTGAAACATGAAAATTTACTGTGTGAGATATTGTGTAATGCATTAAGGATGTAACAAGTTGAATTTTGTTGACTTTATTTTCTGCCCACATCAGGCACCAGTATTTTGTGAATGATATCCCCTTTATAAATTTGAATATTTGGGGTATTTACAGCTTCTATGTTATTACTGTTGCTTACCCTAAATGAGATAGCACCTTTAATTAATTAATAATTAACAATGAGTTATGTCTAATTTTTTCACAGTCTTGAATAAATGTAGATCTGCAGGAAATGTTATAATTACATTGTAAATGATTGCATTTGAACTGGGGGCATTTGTTTCACATTAAGCATCATATCATATAGAACAAGCTGCATAAATCCTGCATAATTATTTTTGTTTAGGAATATGGTTCCTGATCCTAAGTTAGATTTTTTAATTCAACTTGTAATGTCTGAACTAACAGTTTTGCTTTAACATGAAATTATTTATGGGATATTTGTCATTCATGACAACATAATAAGACTTGCAGCATTTCTTTAAATGCTTTTAGATGTTACCAGTATTTGTTTTTGAATTTTGCAAAATGAAAGCATTGATGCAAAATTATATCAACCCTTAGCCTGTAGAGTTTCTTAATGGAAATGTCTGGCTTTCATATTTAAAAGTGTTTATTATCATTTTGGGTACATTATACATCAGGATGGAAAGTTAAAGTTAGTGAGACAACAGTGTGGAGCCTGTTCAGTCTCAATAGCCTGGCTGTATACTGCTGGCAAAGGCTAATCACTTGGTTTCAGCAGTGTAAGCGTTAAATGCTGGCCTGGTATCAAAGTTTTAGTAGGCATTATGTCGGAAAAGTTCAATGGCTCTGACAATTTAAAGTCATTCTTAAATTTTGTGTTCTAAGACTTAAAGCAGCATGCCTCCAGGTTCATGCTAATTTTCATTAAAATTTTCAAAATGTATTAAAAAATATTAAAATATTGTGAAGTGAACAAAGAAAGTAATTTACACATTGCAAATGGCACTTACATTCCACGTAAATAACCAAAAACAAGTGAAATATGCAAAAATAGTCCTTATAAGTCACGCTGGTGATTAATCATGGAAAATCAAAAAGTATCTTTTTACTTTTCTAAAATTCTAAGTACAGTTTATTTTTATTCATCTGCAGGCATGCAGTTTTAAAACTTATTGAACATTTTCTTTGATAAGCTGGTATAGCTTATTTACAATCAAGCATGAAAATAGCAAATTACACTGTCCTAAGGATAATGCTAAATTACGACCAAATAATATGACCTATTTTGAGTTTTAGCCTCATAAACCAGATACTGTTCCGGCCTTCTTTTGGCAATTGCCAAAATATTTATATATATATATAATTAGCTCACCTGTCACAAAGTGACATGATGAGCTTTTTTGATCGCTTTACATCGGGCTGTCGTCCGTAAACTTTTACTTTAAACGACATCTTCTCATAAACAGCTCAGCCAATTTCATCCAAACTTCACAGGAATGTTCCTTTGATAGTCAACTTCAAAATTTGTTCAAAAAATTTAATTACATGCAAAAGTCTGGTTGCCATGGCAACCGAAAGAAAAAACTTAAAAAATCTTCTTAAAAAAAACGAAAGAGCTTAAGCTTAAATATATGGCATGAAACATCGTCTAGTCAGTGTTTACAAAGTTTGTTCAAATAAATGACTTTGGGTCAAAATTGGCCTTGCCCGGGGGGGGGGGGTTCTATTAAAAAACCCAAATAGCAGCTAGAGCTTAGATATGGGTGTCTACAAAATTTGTTCAAATAAAAGCCCTTGGTTCAAAATTGGCCCCACCCTAGGGTATATGTGTAAAGTAAAAACTTAAAAATCTTCTTTTAGCTAGAGTTTAGATACTAAGCATGAAATATCTTCTAGTGAGTGTTAACCAAATAAATTTTGTTCAAATAAAAGCTCGGGGACAAAATTGGCCCTGCCCAGAAGGGGGTCATTGTTTTTCCCTTAATGTATATAGTAAAAACTTTAAAAAAAATTAAGAGCTCGAGCTTAGATATTTATCTTGAAACATCTTCAAATGGGTGTCTACCAAGTTTGATCAAATAAAAGCCCCTGGGTTAAAATTGGCCTCACCCCGAGGGCCTATATACAGGTGAGCGTCTTCAGGGCCATTATGGCCCTCTTGTTTTTTTTCTTGTGAATGATTTTCTATGTCATTATTTGAGAAATTATTAATTAGTTAGCTTACATACTTGCTGATAAAGCTTAGAAATCCTAAAATAGTTTACTTGGTACAAGTAGATGAAAACTGATCTACCTTTAGTGTCTACATGTAAGTTATTTCTGATTATATTTGAAGTAATGCTGGTCACATGACTATTGTGGTTAAAATAAAAACAAATTTGAAAGAAATTTGTTAAATTATTACCATTGATTTACCAAAAATAAGATAATAATCTGTAGGCTCTTGCTTTGATTTAATGCATATTTAGTAAACACTGTACAATGTAACAATGTGAATTGGAATCATGATTTCACTGAACATAGTAACAATATGACCGGGTATCTGACTCAGAAAGTTTAATATTAAACCAGTGCTGAAGACACAAATTGTACTTTAAAACCTGAAATTAAATATGCATTGCCTACTCAATAACTAGCTAAAAATATACCAACCTATTTGTATTTAGTGTTGGTCAAGTTTGATCTTGCTGTTATTCTATTGTTACTATTGACTTAGGATGTTAACTTCATAGGAAGAGAAATATTTGTCAATTTATCCCTGTGATTCTGAGTGACCTTACAGCCAACTTATGTACTCTTTTTTTTTTGTTATGTTTATGTGATCAAACCTTGATACATTATATTTAGGACTGTGGTTATACATGTATGTTAAATCAATAAAATATTGCATTTGTAATTTCATATACACATTGTTTTGAAAATCAAGACTTAGAGGTATGAAATAAATTCATTGATGATCTACAGTGCAGTTATTATTTTTAGCTTAACTATTTGAAGAAAAATGGGGCTATCCTTTACACCTGGAATTCTTCATCAGTGTAACATCTTAAAGTTTTTCGTGCAACTAATGGCTTGCACTTTACCTTGGTTTGAAATCTGCATTATTTCATGTGTAAAAGACTTTGCACACTTTTTGGGATCATAAAAATTGTCACTTTCCAAGGCCAGTAACTCTAGCATGGATTTTGACAGAAGTATGACCCTCTAAACTTGTGATTTAATACAGGTTAAAGTTTTGCCTGCAAAATTAATCTTGAAACTTAATTTGTATGTTTGTTTTGGGTTTTACGTCACATCGACACAGTATAGGTCATATCGCAACGTTCCGGCTTTACTGGTGGAGGAAGACCTCAGGTGCCCTTCCGTGCATTATTTCAGGCACAAACGGGCACCTGAGTAGAACCACCGACGTTCCGTAAGCTAGCTGGATAGCTTCCTCATATGAAATAATCCAAAGTCCCTGTCGGGATTCGAACCCACAGCGGTGAGGGGAAAGTGGGTTGAAGTCAACGACCTTAACCACTCGGCCACAGACGCCCCGAAACTTAATAATAGTATACCTTGGAGGTCACTGTCAAAGGCTCATAACTTGTGAATTTTAAATGAAATATGGCCTCATGCGAACATAAATAAAATTGCAACACTTGATCATATGTATATAAATGAAATATTCCTTAGTTAATTCAAACATTTTCAATCAAGTTCTGAGAATAGTTAAATAGAACAACTGTTCTATTGACAGCCCTTGTTGATATTAATGGACAAGCTTGTGGTTGCTGTGGTAGTCTCCTGATTGACTACAATATTATTAAGTAGAATAGCTGAATTTCAAATGAGTAACCAATGCAGTTTTACTATTGATGTTTAAAATAGTGTTGGTTGAGTTTGCACATATCTGTATGTAGTAGCCTATGTATATGTCATTTTGCACATACATGTATATATCATGACTGTACAAAACCTGCCCATCCATGGAAAAAACACAGGGTATGAAAGTACGTCAAATATGATTTTGGATATTCTTAAATGGCCATCATTAAAGCTAGATGATACTGACTTTGTATGTACTGTTCTATATAAGATCAGTCAAATTAATATTTTTTAAATTACTTTTTGTGCATAGTATACACCTGGACCTGGTGTAATGTTGCAATAGCATGTGATAACTTCTTCCGCTTTATTCATACATGTATATAAGAATGGCTCTGTTTTTCGAGGGATTGGTTGAGTTACTGTCGAAATGCTTCTGGTCATCTGAGAAAATATAAGAAAAATAATTTTAACGGCCTGACGTGGACTTTCTTGCAGCCAGAATATGCATGCGGACCATTATTCGTATTGAGCTACCGTTTACGTAGACTCCATTACAATTGACTATCCATAAATAATATATCATCGCGAATTTACCATTTTGGTCGTTTAAAACAAACAATTTTATGTAAAGTACAAATGAACACGCATTGTTTACATTACGGTGCGTCAAATTCAGGTATGTGACAAATCGTTACAAGTAAGCTAGTCACTGATTGGCTGAAGTGTAGACATGGATTTTCCTGTCTAAAAATAGAAATATCGGTCTGAACCTACAATTTTAGCAGAGGTAAGAAGTGAGCGATAGTGGAACATTCGACCGATGCGCAGGAGAGTATATCAATCACAAAACATAGAGGATCTTTAACAGATGTTTGTATAGAAACTCTAATACAGATAATTTTGCAATTAAAATTGTATTATGTACATTTTGTTCTTGCTTTCCAGGCAAATTTCTCATGTTTCAATTGATATTCGGTTCATTTATTTCCGTAACACTGATAAAAAGTAAACTCATAGCGTGTTCTATAATTGGCTATGGAAAACATTTATTTTTCAGTTTGTTTAATACTTACTTCTCGCGCAGAAACTGCCGTATATATAGTTTTATAATCGTCATTAATTGAATGAAATTCAACTTTAAAACATTCAACAATGTACCGATCAAATTTACTTTTTAAATAAGATGTATTCAGGGTCTCTGTAACTCGTTTCAATAAAAGTGATATCATTTTAAGCATTTTAATAGGGTTTTAAATTATGAACAATTGTTAAACTCTACCTCCATAGGTCATGTAAGTTGATATTTCATTCACGTTTTTGGTTTATTTAAAAACAAATTTCTATGTTTATGAACATCGCTTATACCTAATAACCTTTCGATCTGTGTCCGATTACATTGTTTCGTTATAATGGTATGCATGTTTTACTTTGTCATAGCTTTATCTCATGAGCAATCTGTAGGTATTGAGTTCGTGTATTGACAGGAAGCCTTTTTGAATAATAAAGTCATAAAAGTCACTTGAAGATCTTTTTTATGCAAATTCAAGTTTTTATAGTACATTAACCAGGTGACATTGTTGAGGTCTTCCTCCACCGATAATGCTGGAACGTCGCCAAATGACCTATATGTAGAGTATGGTTTGGGTAGAACACATGACCAACTCTGACTGGGTGTTCAATATTTATTTTGATGATGTGTAAATGAAACCTATAAAATGAATAAACAATTATAAATACATGAAATACAAAACACAAATTAAAATACAAATGCAATATCAATTCAACATTTCATATTTCAAACAATTTCAATTATTTAATTCATACATTTCATTACATTTATTTTAAGTAATTTAAAGTAAAACATATCTTACCAGGTGCAACTGGCTGACCTCTGTTATATAAAATTATAAATATCAAATCCGTTCTATAAAGAACAAACGTAAAGTTGATTTATATAAATACGTACAATATTCAATATGTTCTATGAAGAACTACTGAAGTTCACCTTACAATGCAAAGTATAAAAAATGATTTCTTAGAAAAGGAATGTAAATTGCCCGTGCATAAAATGATATGAAATCACTCTCATCCAATTACATTCTAACTTAACAAATATACAAGATATTTATTGGACATCACTTAACAACACAGAACATAACAAGGACATAACAAGAGACAGTTCACTGAGCATAGTAACTCACAACAAGAACAAGACATTACCCATAATTCTTATAATGATGAATGAAAATGATGTCATGTGTTTATGCCTGGATGAATGAAAATATACAGTTAGTTATTCACTACAGTGATTACAACTGTGTTTGTAAATATAGGATGAGTATACAGATAAGCAGTAAATTGACCTTATCTACACATAACAAACAGGTGACATTGTTTTAATATGATAACATAGCAAAATAGGTAGACAGTGTTTAGTTTGGCCTATTCGTGGACACATTAATGATGGATTCGAATAAAAGCATATTACCGAAGAGGGAAATCTACAAGGGTGAAGTTATATACAGTAAACTGCGCGAGGAAATGGACCAAGTTGAAAGTATGAATACCAGACAAGATGATGTGTGGGTATGCAGTTTTCCGAGATCCGGTAAATGTTTTTTCATTTTTTGATATCATTTTTATGATACGCTGTGAAATTTGCCATCTTTTAAGTTACATTTAATCAATTTCACAAAAACAGAAATAGCGACATTTCATTAAAAAATTAAGTTTCATATCGACTTTAGATCTTGTTTTGGTGTCCAGACAACCAAAATGAGTTTTATGAGCATAAAAATGTGTAACCTCATTGTGGCGAAAATGAAAGTTCAATTTCTGTTTGCATGAGAAACTCCGCCTTCAGATCATCACAAACATGGCTGTAAGTAACAGTCCTAATTTAACGGTATATTTCCGAATTTTAACGGATGTTTTCATATAAATTTAATCTTTTTTATGAGATGATAATTTTTTCTAAACCCCAGGTCTAGTGCACCGTGAAGCTTAAACGGTTAAAGTGTGTTTGCACAAGAAAATTTTATATTTGCTGTGTTCCGGATAGCAACTATAACACCGTGACGTAGCGCGTACACGAGTTGATTATAGTCTTCATTTGCATGTTAAAATTCGTATACAAACTTAAATGTGTTACCGTGGGGTTTTCCATTTAAAATCCTAATTTATGAACAATATTTGATGCATTTACAACGATACTGTAAAAAAGGTTAATGAAACTGTAGAATGCTTGGTTTTTAGGCCGACGGCAAAAATAGTTAATGTAGCTTTAAATGATGTTTGGCTCGAAGTGTCGACTTTCCCTTCTTTTTACATTACTGTTGGGTTGCTGGACACTAAGATAAACTTTATAAGAAGGATAAAACAAATCTTTGAAAAATCAATTAGTAAATCAAAATAAGTTTACATTTTGCCATTGTTCTTTAAAATTCTATAATCTATTTCGTATGAAAGATAAATAATTCGCATGGCTATTTCCTAAAAAATATCCATCGGTAATTATCTGTTTGTAACGTTTAATTTTCAAAAAAAGAGTGGGACAGTCTTTTCAGCAGAATTATATTTTATTTTAAACATTTTTCAATATCAAGTGTTGGTAAATCAACATTATAACAGTCAATGTTTTGATATATATATTATATATATATATATATATTATATATATATATATATATATATATATATATATATATATATATAAAAGAAAAAACGCTAATTTAAATTTGCCGTAGCTTTCGGCCTTCTTCAGCAGCATTTAATTTCTACATACAAATATATCAAACAAAACAATGGAAGTGACGTAACGTCAATGAACGACGCCCGCCGTGGCGTTGTTTGCAGTCTGCCGGACAAAAAAATCAATACCATATGGACTTGCCCTCCGTGCTAAGCGAATATGTACTAATGAAACGACTTACAAACAACATAGAGAAAATATTAAAACTCAGTTACAGAAACGAGGCTATGAAGATCGACATATTGAAACAGAATTAAATAAAGTAGATAGTTAAAAAAGAAGTGACCTATTACATTATAATGAAGATAAAGAAAACACTGAAAGAATCCCCTTGGTACTGACATTTTCCAGAGCGCTTCCGAATGTAGGACAAATAGTACGAAAACACCTACCTGAATTACACACCTCAGATAGAATGAAGGAAATATTCCCGAATCCACCAATTGCAGCATTTAGAAGAGATAATAACCTACAAGACATTCTCGTTCATAAGAAACACAATAAACTATTTTTTCAACAGCCGAATTCCTGTGCTCCTTGCAGATCCAAAAAGTGTGCGATTTGTCCGTACGTTATTGAAGCAGACACATTCATTGGTGTGAACGGGGCCTCGTATAAGGTTCGAAATCAGATCACGTGCAAATCTACGAATGTTGTGTATGCAGTTTATTGTAAGCGTTGCGAACGTTATATTTATGTTGGAGAAACAGGGGATACGTTGTACCAAAGACACCTTCTTAACGAACCAAATACAACGATCCGTTAGCGGTGCATTTTTACACGAACGACCACACAGTCAATGATTTTTCAATAATGGGGCTGGAAAAGTTATACGGGAATGACCAATACAGAAAAACAATAGAAAACTTGTGGAAAAATAAATTAAAAACCTATAGACCGTATGGAGTTAATACCAAAGAAGTTATCACAAGAACTTCTGACAAGTTGTCATAAGTAACAGTTCCTCCCCATCCCCCTGCGTGTACCGTGTAAGTTTGCATTCCAAGAATGTCTATCAATATTCCATGATAACCGCCGTATGAACACATCTGCGGATGTTTCTTAATTCAAAATTTTACTATTTCACGTTTAATGTTGAATTCTGCTTAAGCCGGTGCTAGGGGGCGTGGACGGTAATTTGCACTTTCCAGTGCCGTCCATGAACAGGCTCAATCAAACCGAGCCTGAAACATTTTCAATTTTGCCGTGTTGGGCTTTCTTAAGGGATTCTGTATTTATCTATTTTATGATCACATCAGTTTTATTTGTGCCGTGTGGCGGCTGTAAAAAGTCTCCCCGTACATTTAATCAATGATGTTATATTTTCGATCCTTGAAGATCGATCAGCACGACATTATTGTTGTGCTTGTGGTATTTTTAGTTTCAACTTTTCGGCATTTTCTAGTTGGGTGGTTCCAATATTCCTACTTGAATAATGTTGAATCACCCTTAGGATATGTTGCCTGCTTTTTTCATGGAATGGCACGGAAGTGTCACATTGAAGGTTCCATGATAACCGCCGTATGAACACATCTGCGGATGTTTCTAAATTCAAAATTTTACTATTTCACGTTTAAATGTAGAATTCTGCTTAAGCCGGTGCTAGGGGGCGTGGACGGTAATTTGTCCTTTCCAGTGCCGTCCATGAACAGGCTCAATCAAACCGAGCCTGCAACATTTTCAATTTTGCCGTGTCGGGCTTTCTTTAGGGATGAATCTGTATTTATCTATATTTTATGATCACATCCGTGTTATTTTGTGCCGTGTGGCGGCTGTAAAAAGTCTCCCCGTACATTTAATCAATGATGTTATATTTTCGATCCTTGAAGATCGTTCAGCACGACATTATTGTTGTGCTTGTGGTATTTTAGTTTCAGCTTTTCGGCATTTTCTAGTTGGGTGGTTCCAATATTCCTAACTTGAATAATGTTGAATCACCCTTTAGGATATGTTATCTGCTTTTTAAATTTGTCTTTTGACGTCTTATCTGTGATACGCAGGCTTCATAACCTCTGATCCCCTTTCAAAATTCCATATTAGTTAGTTCCGCCCATTGATTTTTTTTCGTTTAGGGCACACGCATTTTTTTACTTGGGGACCATACGCGCTTTATGGAATGGCACGGAAGTGTCACATTTTTGTATCATAGGTTCACTTATATTCTGTTTTAAATAACGCCGCCCGTATGATATATACTAACATCTGCGGATGTTTGCGTATATCAAAATTTTCATGACATTCTCAATCGTGTGGTTTTAACTGTTTAGACAAACATCGACTAAAAAGGCGGTGCTACGCTGGGTCGGTACGCAAAGGATAATCCTTTGACTAGCGTCTTCGTGCCGTCCATGAACAGGCTCAATCAAACCGATCTGCAACATTTTTCAATTTCACGTGTGTGCGGCTTTCTATTAGTCTATTCTGTATATTATCTTTTACTGATCCCCATGTTGTGCGCGTATAGGCACAGTCCTACATGATCCGCTCTGGTTCTCTTTAGTCTTTCACGCTCACAATGTCTTGCAGTATCTCAGTAGAAAAATTAAAGATCTTACACACTCTCAGAGTGCGAGCTCACGTACATTTTTAAGCCGTCCAACTAAAACTATAAAATTTTCAACGTGTCATTCATCCCTATTGTTTATTTTTCTTCTTAAATTTATGCATTCATTGCAATTTATTCCTCTTGAATGAGACTCCTAGGTTTTTTAGTGTGTCGTGAGACGATGTGTGTCTGTGTGCTGTCTCGTCCTATAGTGAACTGTTTGCTCTTGCCTTGTGATCTTTATGTCTAATGAGTTCTATTTATATAAAGACGCGATCTATAATATAACGCCGATAACATACACTTGCATTTTTTAGAGCGTTGGCACCATCTATGTGCGCGCTTTCATAGGAACATTTAAAGGCCATCGACAATTATATCTTACAATTGACGGATTTCCAATGATAATGAACCCCTTGCCAGTTAGGAAGTAGCGATCTATCTACGAGAGATTGAATATTCAAAATGTACGTTCCATGATAAATGTTAGTATGACGATTGCGACTTAAACACTCAGTCGTGCTTTAATAGAAGATGGATTAACAATATCTTTCAATTTTAAATCTTCTAGGATAGTTAAAACGGTTTTAATGCTTTGTATATTTGCAAAAAATTTATTTATCCGTTATTATAGAACCAGAACATAAGCTAAATCTGGACATTCTGTCTTTTTACAATCAGTCACAGTTTCAATTCAATATGTATAATTTATGACACTATGCAAATACCTGGCATAATTTCTATTTAATAAATACAATATTTCAGCATTAAAGGACAGAGCTCCTTCAATGTAACTTTTTCAATAGAATAACTGAGGTTAAATTATTCTGACACGATTTGTAGGTCTGTAAATATGACTTTTTATTAATAGTTGGAGACTAGATAAGAGTTACTAAGTTCATTATAGCTATGTTTGTATACTATTTTAGCCGTCCGTATTTACTTCTCTGAATCAGATATTTCAGTCATATAGAGCGGCGTAGTTTTCCTAACCATCTATGTTAGCTTCAGTGGTGAGAGTTACAACAGTACGCTCCAGCATCAACAAGTACATCCTTGTCCCCTGAATTTATTTGACATGATCAGGCTCAAATTTAAACCTGAGCCACTGAAGATTACATTTTCATATTGTATTCACTATTGATTTCCAGATATCATAGACTGAGTCTGTTCTGTATGAGCATATGAAAAATTAAAAATAGATTAAATACCAGAATCCCTAAAGAAAGCCCAACACGGCAAAATTGAAAAATGTTGCAGGCTCGGTTTTTGATTGATCACATCCGTGATTTATTTGTCCGTTGGGGCGCGCTGTAAAAAGTCTCCCCCTACATTTAATCAATGATGTTATATTTTTCGATCCTTGAAGATCGTTCAGCACGAACATTATTGTTGTGCTTGTGTATTTTTAGTTATCAACTTTTCGGCATTTTTCTAGTTGTGAGTGTCGAGAACTTTCACCAATTTCGCTACTACGTGAAGTATAATGTTCTTATATATCACAACTCACTCTATGATATGTTGCCTTTGTCATTCTTTGTGAAATTTGTCTTTTGACGCTTCTTATCTGTTCCTACAATAACCAGGACCTTGCATCCATAACACTTGTTACCAAGAATAACCCTTCTCATGCAATAAAATCTCAAATAACTATAATTCTACACTTCCCTACCCATTGCTTTCTCGTCTATAGAGGCTACGAGCTCTTTCTATAAAATTTATACTGTCTGGGACCAACGCCGTCTTCTTATACAATCGCGAGGAAATGCGGGAACACTACTTGTTTCTCACATGGATATTGTTCACAACTGGAGATAAGACCAGTCCTTAACTAGATTATATCATCATACTACTGTCCTAATACAAATAACGAGTTTCTTCTCGCCACATCTCTTTCAAATTAAGTTAATTTTCAATTATCCACACGAGTATAAAATTCAATACATACTTGACTTACTCCGCTCTTTATTACGACCGGTGCTGTCAGTGAGAGTGCGTGACGGCGATTAAATTCCCAATTTACATCTAATATCTCGAATATACAAGAATGAAACAGCAAGACTACACAAACCGAGCCTAGCGCAACACTTACTAATATATATTTGTCTGTGTGTTGCTTTCTTTAGAACAATCTATCTGTTGTAGGGTATTCTTATTTGTTGAGCCTGTTCATGGACGGTACTGCTAAAGTGCAAGTTACCGTCCACGCCCTCCTGCACCGGCTTAAGCAGATACTTCATACAATTTTAAACATGAAACAGTAAAATTTTTGAAATCATTAAAACATCCGCAGATTGTGTTCATACGGCGGTTATCACGGAACCCTTCAATGTGACACAGTAGTATGCCATTCCATGAAAAGCGGCTATGGTCCCACAATTAACAAGAAATTTGTAACAGAGTTACCAAACGTCCCCCGCCCCGGGAGTTTTATATGAAGCATAAAATTGTGCTATATCAAAAGATTGAGGTATGGATCTCAGGACATTCAGTCCAAAAATATGATCAATGCTTAGATCTGCAAATGTAACAATAAATTTGTTAAAAAACTAAATGAAATACGGAATTTAAAAATCTATCATGTTAAGCTTTGACCTCTAAGTGTGACCTTGACCTTGGAGGTAGGGGAGCAGGTGTTGTGCATGACATAACGTCTTATTATTGAGACTATTTGTGCAAAGTATTTCAAAAATCCCTTGAACTATGAAGAAGTTATAGATTGGACACAAAATATACCCTATAACAGACTATGTAAATCTTGACCTCTAAGTTTGACCTTGACCTTGGAGGTAGGGACACAGATATTACGCATGACATATCATCTAATCATTGTGACTATTTGTGCCAAGTATTTTTAAAATCCCTTAATCTATGAAGAAGTAATTGACGGGAAAAAAAATATACCAAATAACAGACTCTGTTAACCTTTGACCTCTAAGTGTGACCTTGACCTTAAGAGGTAGGGGTGCAGGTGTTGTACCTGACATATCGCTTATTATTGTGACTATTTGTGCCACGTTATTTCAAAATCCCTTGAACTATGAAGAAGTTCTAGATTCGACACAAAATATACCCTATATAACAGACTATGTTTAATTTTTGACTTCTAAGTGTGACCTTGACCTTGGAGGTAGGGATGCAGGTGTTGCGCATGACACATCCTCTTATTATAGTGACTATTTGTGCGAAGTATTTTTTTAAAATCCTTTGATCTATGAAAAAAGTTTATAGACCGGACACAAAATATACCCTGTAACAGACTATGTAAGTATTTGACCTCCAAGTGTGACCTTGACCTTGGAGGTAAGTGACCGGTTTTTGCGCATGAACACATCATCTGATTATTGTGAACAATTATGGCAAGTATTTACAAAAGTCCTTCATAGATAAGAAAAGTTATGGACCGGACACGACATATACCCTCAAATAGACATGTTGACATTGAATGAGCAAGTACGACCTTGACCCTGAAGGTACGGGTCTGGTTGCTGTGCATGACACATCGTCTTATTATAATAAACATTTGTGCCAAGTTATCTCATATTCCTTTGATAAATGACAAAGTTATGGACCGGACACGAAATATACCCTGTAACAGACTATGTTAATATTGACCTCCAAGTGTGACCTTGACCTTGAAGGTAGATGACTGGTTTTTGCTCATGACACATCGTCTGATTATCGTGAACAATTATGGCAAGTATTTACAAAATCCCTTCATAGATAAGAAAGTTATGGACCGGACACGACATATACCCTCAAATAGACAATGTTAACCTTGAATGAGCAAGTACGACCTTGACCCTGAAGGTACGGGTCTGGTTGTTGCGCATGACACTTTGTCTTATTATAACAAACATTTGTGCCAAGTAATTTCAAATTCCTTTGATAAATGACAAAGTTATGGACCGGACACGAAATATACCCTGTAACAGACTATGTTTATATTTGACCTCCAAGTGTGACCTTGACCTTGAAGGTAGGTGACTGGTTTTAGCGCATGACACATCGTCTGATTATTGTGAACAATTATGGCAAGTATTTACAAAATACCTTCATAGATAAGAAAGTTATGGACCGGACACGACATATACCCTCAAAAAGGCAATGTTGACCTTGAATGAGCAAGTGTGACCTTGACCCTGGAGGTAGGGGTCTGGTTGTTGCGCATGACACATCGTCTTATTATAATAAACATTTGTGCCAAGTTATTTCAAATTCCTTTCATAAATGACAAAGTTATGGACCGGACACGAAAGTGTGACGGACGGACGGACAGACGGAGCCTATTTCTATATCCCCCTTTTTTCTTCGAAAAGGCGGGGGACAAAAAAAATACGTGTGCCCTAAACGAGAAAACAATGGGCGGAACTAAATAAAATGGAATTTTGAAAGGGGATCTGAGGTTATGAAGCCTGCATATCACAGATAAAATATGAAAAACAAGATCAACAAGGAAAGGCGGCGTTCAATGAACGCAACCCCCATATGACCCAGCAACAATAACCAATGGCAAGGAGCCCAGGCGGACCCCAAACATAAAAAGGACAGGGCAACGACACGTTAATCATTAAATGATAAATAATTTGTAACCGATTAGGAATTCAAAGAAAATAATAATAGGCCCACAAAGGGGAAGGGGACAGAAGACCGGGGGAAGGGGGAGGGGGGTTAATCAAAGAAATAAAAACTAGAGGCAATGGGGAAGATACTTACCGTAGACGAGAAAACAACAAGGGACACAAGCAAAAAGACGTCAAAAATAGATAAATACAGAATACCTAATGAACGCCCAAAACGACAAAATTGTAAATGTTGCAGGCTCGGTTTGATTCAGCCTGTTTATGGACGGTACTGGAAAGTTCAAGTTACCACCAACGCCTCCTAGCTATTCTACATTTAAACACGAAAATGTTGATTTTGAATTTAGAAACATCCGCAGGCGTGTTCATACGGCGGTTATCATAGAACCCTCAATGTAACACGTTTGTGCAAATCCATGAAAAGCGGCGTATGGTCCCCAAGTAATAAAAAGCGTGTGCCCTAAACGAGAAAACAATGGCGGAACTAAATAAATGGAATTTTGAAAGGGGATCTGACGTTATTGAAGCCTGCATATCACAGATAAGACGTCAAAAAGACAAATTTAAAAAGCAGGCAACATATCCTAAGGATGATTCAACATTATTCAAGTAGAAATATTGGAACCACCCAACTAGAAAATGCCGAAAAGTTGAAACTAAAAATACCACAAGCACAACAATAATGTCGTGCTGAACGATCTTCAAGGATCGAAAATATAACATCATTGATTAAAATATACGGGGAGACTTTTTACAGCCGCCACACGGCACAAATAACACGGATGTGATCATGAAATAGATAAATACAGAATCCCTAAAGAAAGCCCAACACGGCAAAATTGAAAATGTTGCAGGCTCGGTTTGATTGAGCCTGTTCATGGACGGTACTGGAAAGTGCAAGTTACCGTCCACGCCCCCTAGCACCGGCTTAAGCAGAATTCAACATTTAAATATGAAATAGTAAAATTTTGAATTTAGAAACATCCGCAGATGTGTTCATACGGCGGTTATCATAGAACCTTCAAATAATATATGATAAACAAGATCAACAAGGAAAGGCGGCGTTCAATGAACGCAACCCCCACATGACCCAGCAACAACAACCAATGGCAAGGAGCCCAGGGGGACCCCAAACAAAAACAGGACAGGGCAAAGACAGAGCACGGACAGGTTAATCATCAAATGATAATCAATTTGTAACTGATTAGGAATTCAAAGAAAATAAAAAAAAGGGCCCACAAAGGGGAAGGGGACAGGAGACCGGGGGGGAGGGGGTGGGGAGCAATCAAAGAAACAAAAACCAGAGGCAATGGGGAAGACACCCACCGTAGACGAGAAAACAACAAGGGACACAAGCAAAAGTGTCACCAAAACAGTATGAAACAACATAAGACATACATCTGAGGAACACAGTGGGGCGCCGCCTTGGAACGGTCAGCAGCATAATAATGACTGCTGGGGAGTTTAAACCGGTTAATGGTGCACCAAACCTCGCTCTTAGCCCCACCATGTTCCTATAAACGAGACAGTGTAAATAAAATGAATCCCCGCCAAGTGAAATTCTAACAGTTGTCATGGTTACAAAAGGTTAAATAAGTAAAACACTAAAAATGATCATGTAGAAACATATAAAAGTAAACCCAATGACCATAACAAAAGTACTCAATGTCCTAAAGGAAGACAGAGCAACAAGAAAATCACCTACAAGGGCCGACGAAGCAAGGCAGAAGACGAACATTAAGACAATTCAGTCCCAAAGGCTTTACGAACTATCCATCATAGAGTCTCCCACTTGGTCCGTCAGATGCAATCAAAAGAGGAAAGCGTAGTGTCCAACTGTAAAAGGGTTGAACACTAAACATGCAGTATGTCTTAAAATAGTAGGGTCATAACCTCTTTTAATAAAACGTTTAATGATTTTTAGTAAAAACAGCAGAAAAATTACCATGACCCAAAATCTTACGAAGTTTGTAAATCACATCGCCATAAAAACCAGGCTGGCTAATCCCTTGTCGCAGAAGAGTTTTTAAATCACTATTGAATTTGGAAATTAAATCAAAGTTACGATAGTAAAATTTAGTAAAATATTTCCGTAATTTATGATAGCGGTAGCCCTGTTTTAGAAGCTTGCTGGTAATAAAAATATTCCGCTCAATGAAATCCTTTACGTTGTTACAAGCTCTAGCGAATCTAATTAACTGGGAAACATAAACCCCGTAAGATGTTGCATGGGGTACGTCTCCATCTAAATGTGGATAATTAACTATACAAAAAGTCAAAGTCATCTCTTTTATCATAGATTTTTCGTGTGAATAGAATTGTTGTTGATAGTAATATGAAGATCCAAAAATGATGTACTAAAATTTGAAGAGTTCGTTTTATTAAGTTGTAGTTCATGCGGAAAATGTCAGACACCATTTGATCAAAATAAGGATTATCTTAATTAAAAATATCATCAAGGTATCTGGAAGTATTATTAAATGCGACTATAACATCTTGTTGTTTATCTTCAGAGAGACTCAACATAAAGTCTCTTTCATAGCAGTACAAAAACAAATCGGCGACCAGGGGTGCACAATTAGTACCCATAGGAATTCCTATGATCTGTTTAAATACGGGTATTACCAAACCTGACATAAATGTTGTCTAAAAGAAAAGAGAGTGCTCTACAAACTTCGTCACAGGTCCACATAGTATAATGTTTTACAATACCGTTAGTAAAAAAAGCTTTGTTAGAATTACATGCTAGAAAGGTAACTTTTTTCCCTTGCAAAAAGTTTTCTGAATTAGGGAAATTAGCTTTATCATTGATTAATTTATGTGGCAAAGTTGTATAAAGTGTAGAAAAATCGTATGTACTGACAGTTGAAGCTTGAAAGTTCTTAATTTTGAATTTATCCAAGATTTCACCAGAATTTTTAATTGACCAAAAGAGATGTTTGCCTGTGTTTTCATAGACTTTATCACAATATCTAATTACATGTGTTTTAATGGCAGTCAAACAAGACGTCAATAAAATAGAAAGTTTACTTGTAGTGCAAGATGTAGATTAGCAATGAATCTAGCTTTGTAAGGTTTTTTATGTAATTTAGGAATCCAATACATAATAGGAAGTTTAAGTTCTTTTTCATTAATTTGTACTTTAAGATTTGAAATATTAGTAATAATGATTGTTTACAATGTCTTTTTCGGGAGGCAGAGGTTTTAGAATACGCATTAGTACTATTAAGTTCCTTATGCAAAACGTTAATGTAATGGATTCGTCATACAATTATAATATTATTAGCCGCCTTGTCCGCTGGCACCAAAACAAATTTTGAATGAAAAAGCTAGAATATCTTTCTTCAGATGTCTTAAAGTAAGTCTTGTTTTAGGTGGCAAAAGATGTTCATTTCCACGATAAAAATTAATACGTGAATCAATAATTTTAAAGATGTTACGTTTCCATGTAACTAGAGCATTACTATCCGCATTTTCACGGCGACACCATTTGACCGAAAAAATCCTCTATAGATTCAGCAATCTGACCACGACAAGCATTAAAATCAATTTCAGAAGGAATTCTGTATTTAGGTCCTTTCAAGAATAAAGTTACGAATTCTTTTGTCTGCAATTATATCAAAATTACCAGTGATTATATGGCCAAAATCTGAATTACAGAATTTAGAAGTATTGCAGTCTCAAGTTGTTGGAGTATTAGACTGAATATCTAAGTCAGAACCACTTTGTTGTAAATTAAAATATGAATATTTCTAACAGGTTTCTTATATTTATAGCAAAATAATTGTATCTCGGTGTTTTTGAAAGTATAAAGGAACTGAATTAGTGACACGTTTATCACGAAAAATACTTGGTAAATCGATGATATCGATACCTTTATTAAGAAAGGTTACTTTTAGGAAATGCCTGTTGTGGTCAGAAGTGTTGTCGATATGAGGTCTTAAAGGTACTCCACTGAGGTACGGCCGAATGTCACAAAAAAAAGTAAAATTTCACGAACCGATATTTTTTTGTTACCTGCGAGTTAGGGACATTCAAACAGAATCAGTGATACATTGATATGTGTTCTTTGGATTGGCAAGTCGTTTTAAATACATATTTTCTCCAATTTTGTGGGAAAAGCGTTTAAACACCTTTCAGTTTGCAAATCTGAATAAAAAACAACGGTCATGTGATGATTCTCGGTATATGACTAAAAAGCGAAACGGAGAATTTTTTTGTGTAATCGGCAGCAACGAAAGTGCGAAACCGGAATATACCAACAATCCATAAATTTAAAAGCAAATAATGGGTTTGTTTGTTAAATTTCTTGTTGTTCACATATGTTCTTGTGAGAAAAAATCTTTCAAAAGCAATTTCAATATATTTAAAAGCATTACATTGTTGTAATCATGTTTTTTTCTCCATTACAATGATGAATTTAGCTAAACGTACGGAGTTCGAAAACTGACATACACAACTTTTACAAATATTCTATGTTAATTTGAGAGCTTTCGTGTAATTAATTAAATATTATGTATTAACTTTGTAATGGTTATAAATATCATGATATCTAGGCTAAGAAAATTTACTTTGTCAATCAGTGTAATGGGTCCTATTTCAAAGGTCACTTTGGTTTATCTGACACCCGTTCAGAAAAAAAAAACTTCGTAATACCTTTTATACAACGAACATGAATTTGAGTATTGTAAGCATATAAAAAAATCACATGCACACACAGAATGTTATATTCCAGAATTTTCTCTTTAACTCTGATCAAAGCACTGAAAGCACTGGCTAAATAGAGAATGAATCCGGCCTCATTATAGGACATTTAGGCTTCAACTTTTATTAGATAATATTTCTAATGTCTGTCTAGTGCACATAATTAAAATTCTTTAAGAAAAAATCGATCTCCTTTGCTAGATAGATCTGAAATTTAATATTTATCATTTTACATACATACTTGCATATATTTATCCGCATTGGATGTAAACTTTGTTGATGAAAAGATTACTATGTTTTGATCTAGACCATTCAAAACTATAGGTAATTGATACCTGTTTCATGCACATGGTAAAACATTATCAGGAAGGTCGGAAAAGAAGTTTTACAATCTGGCTCTATTAATATTATCAATGATCATTATTGATTTAGCAGATATCCTGATAATTTTTTTCTTATTGGAAGGCCTCCGTACTAGTGATGGGTCAATTGAGCTGTGCTTTAATGTTACCAATATATGAAAGCTTCCGGTGGAAAAGAAATTTGAGAGCGTTATAAGAGTAAAAAAGGAAAAACTGGAATAAAAACAATCAAGGCGACGGCAACGTTCACATGACGCAGCCCCCGACATAGTCAAGCTTCCACAGCAGGTTATTGCCGTGACTAGTGAAATAAACTTAAAACTGAATTATATAGTTGTTGTTTTTTTAAACCCTAACTTTCTTTCAAATTAAACGAAACAAACAAAATCATTATACAGCAAGACAAATGTGAAGGGCAGGTAAGTAAAAGTAACTTTAAGAATTCAGTAAGATATTATTAACCTCACCTCATACAACAACCATTGACTTAAACTATGTTTTATAATACTTCCAACTCCTAGACGGTAAAGGGCAATGCATATATAAACCATTGTTTTTACTCCTTATAGCCTGTTTATCATGGCATACTCAATTGTTAATAGTTTTGTAAATGTTTGATAAAAAAAGTCGGGTTCATTTCCCGACTATTTTGAAAACACGAGTGACTGGTTTCAAAAAACTACAATGGTCTAAATATTGATCGGATGCATTTCATTGCATAAATAAGTTAGGGAGAGAACGCTGCTTTTCTTTCTTTATAGCACGAAAACCTTTACTTTTCTCTACTTTTTCTCTTCTTTCTTCCTGTTTTTCATTTTTGTTGTTTATTCTTTTTATTTACCACTTGAAAGCCTGAAATTAATGTTTTCATTTGATAATTTAGCTGTGGTCCTGTTTTTGCTTGGTCGTGTGGGTGTTGTATTCATTGAATGTTACCATTCCTTTTTGTATTTCTGATCGAAGATTAGGAAATACAAAAGCTAACATTCAATCTCTGACACAGCGGTTTGACCCCCAGCCCTGAGCTTCTCAAAAAATAAGTTACTAAGTTGTAATTTTCACGACACTCTCTTTTTTTAAATTTTTTGACATCAAAGGAAGTATTAATGATATTATGTAAATTGTGACTTTATACTAAAAAAAACAGCTTTTAACAAGATTATGGGCAATGAAGTTGTGTTCAAAAAGACGTCAAATTCACGGAGGGAGAACTTATATTTAACTTCATAGCAACGCAAATATGGCCCAACTGATTTTTAAACCTTTTCTTAAAAACAAAATCAACCATAAAATGTTAAAGGCAACTTGCGTTTAAATATAAACAAGATTTAGAAGCATTGATGCTGAATCGTATAAGAAACGTCCAGGCGACCAGAAATGCAGGGCCGAAATTTTTTGGTTTTTGCGTTTCAACTATCTTTGAAAAAGGGGGCATCTACAACGTCTGGGAAACCCCAGTGACATCTTTTTTTAAAAATATTTTATTTTAAATATAAAATTTATGAAGTAATAGCAAAGGGAAATGTACTAAGATACGTCAGGGTACCACGGTGAAATCGGAAAACCCTTAATAGTTGGTAAAAATGAAGTTAATTTTACGCGTTTACGTTTTTCAAAAAGGGTCCTGTGATGTATATATGTTGTATTAAATCTGTTAAAATACAAACGAAGTCCAGTTCGTAATTTTTTATAAAAGTGTTGGGTAGGTATATATATTTATGCTGACAAAATTTTTTACAGCGTATTACTGTTTAACAATAAAAAATGAAGATGTGTATGAACTTTCCGGGCATCTCGGGATTCATTCTTTTTTTTTTTGGGGGGGGGGGGGGGGGGGGGGGGGGGCTTTTATGGGAAAAAACGTGAAATGCCACATTCAGGCTAGTTCAAAGGGTTTTTTTTTGGGGTTTATTTGTTACAATATGAAACTTGATTTAATTTTTCCATGGTATGAAAAATGATGTAATTTTGTGTGGAACGTGTATGTACGATCCTTCAAAAAGCCTACGAAACGTCACTCATTTCATACACAGATGCCCCTTTTTTCCGAAACAATTTTTGCAAAAAGGGGGACCTGATTTTTTCCCACCGTAAACTGAAGAGTCGCAAAATACCCACAGTTTTTTGGACGTAACCCCAACTATATCCCAAAAACAAACAATCAAATCAATAAATGTCATAACTGTATTTGATTTAAATACTTAAGATAGCGTAAAAACTTTTATTAGTTTGTTACACTGTGTCTTTAGTATAAAAATCAAAAGATGCATTATGTTTCCTTTAGAATATTGAAATTGAAACTGAAATGTCAATGAAAAAATTGTACATGTATATAATATCTTTCCGTTTTGCAGAAAATGACCGCTTCGCTGGCGTTTTTTTTTCAAGACTACGAAATTGCTCCCTTGATTATCTTTTATACAGTTTTTCTTCTTTAACTAAAGTTATATAAACAATAGGTTAGAGATTTGAAAAAAAATAAATAGATTTTTTTTCCCCCCGTTTACTCTGTTTTCCAAAAATGCCCTTTCGTATTTTAGTTATACCCGATGAATTGGGGGGAACTTCTGTACATTCTGGGAAAACCAACTTTCTTTTTTCATCAAAAAGCAAATGTGAATATGCATTTTTTAGCAAAATTGTTTTTAGAGGGTTGGTTAAAGTGTAAGTTATTGTTATTTTAGTCATAATATTGTGATTTGGGGGGAAATTTGATACATTTTTTTTGGACCCCAAATTACCCGTCAGACCTCAGTGTAGCCCCTTTAAAGACTGCTGAGTATAATTTTGAATAAGAAAAAGCTGCTGTATATAAAGGATCTTTTTAATAACTATATTATCTGCTTCCGCGTCTAAGTTTTCAGAGATGAAATAAAGGGAATAAGCTGATAACATTGCATGTTTACCAGATTTCTTTAAGATAATATTTAATCGGTGACAGACAGGGTAATTTTTTAGTTTTACGTTTATGTTGCCATTTCTACGTATTTCCGTGAATGGGTTTTTTACGTTTACGAATATTCAGATAGAAAATATATCAATGTTTGGATCTTTAGAGATGTTCCCTTTGGGTTAAAAAAATATTGTCATTTGGGCCCAAGGGGGAAAGGCTTTTGTAAGTTCTTGACCCATTTAATTCTGCTAAGTGTCTAACTTTAACTTTAAAACTAGCAGAAGCATCAAAAATCAAAATTTTTTTGTTCCACTTTTTGAATTAAATTTTTTTAAATAAAGACCATCTTTACGAAAATTGTTTAAAAAGAAAAGTTGTAAATTTTGGGGCGTTTTTCTCATTTTATAAAAATTTCACGGAATCGAATTTTAAGAGAACGTCCTGTCTGACCAACATACTGTATGCCACAGGGGTGTTTCAAGTTAAAACATAAACAAAATGAGTTCCCTTTCATAAATATCTTTTTTAAAATAAATTAAAAAACATTAGGGGTTTATTGTAGACCTGTGCGAAAAAAAATTACAAACCCCCCTTTAAAATTAATTTTAAAAAATACACTCTAGAAGAGGAAAAATTATATATTTGTATTATATTTCTTAAAAATGGTATTTTTATAGGAGAAAGCCTAATGCGTAAAAAATTAAAAAATTTAGATTTAACGGGGGAAAAAAAAATAAATGAAAAAAGTTTAAAGGCAAAAGAACGACGGATGGTTTTTTATTTTCTGAATTTTAATCTGTAAAGAATTAGTAGAAAAAAATGTACCCGAAGGGGTGAAAAAAGTTTTGTATTGTTTCTATCAATGTTTTTCAAAATTTTAAAATGTAGTAATAAAATGATTCCGTGTCCAGTGGGGCCCCAATATTAAAGTAAAAAAAGGGAAAAAATAAAAAAAGGGAAAAAAAAAAAATTATTTAAAACAATGGAGGGGGACACCGAAAAAGAACGCCGAAAAAAAAATAAAAAAAAACATTGATTGCAATTAGGGGGTTTTTTACGGCCCCCAACCCCAAAAAAAATTTTAAAAAAATTTAAAAAAGATAAACAAGGAAAGGCGGCGTTAAATGAAGCAACCCCCACATGACCAGCAAAACAACCAAGGGAAGGGAGCCCAGGGGGCCCCCAAAAAACAAAAAACCGGGAAAAACAAAGGACAGGAATCATCAAATGATAATAAATTTGTAATAAGGAATTAAAAAGAAAAAAAAAAAAGGCCCCAAAAGGGGAAAGGGGAACCGGGGGGGGGGGAGGGCCCCCCGGGGGAAAATCAAAAAAAAAAACCAAAGGCAAGGGGGAAGACACCCACCGTAGACAGAAAAAAAAAGGGGACACAACAAAAGTGTCACCAAAAAAAAATGAAAAACAAAAAAAATCTGAGAACACAGGGGCGCCGCCTTGGAAACGGGCACACCCCTAATAAGACTGCTGGGGGGTTTTAACCCGGGTTTAAAGGTGAACCCAAACCCCCCCAAACCCCACCCTGTTCCTATAAAAAGAGACAGTGTAAATAAAATGAATCCCCCCCAAGTGAAATTTTAACAGTTGTCATGGGTTTCAAAAAAGGGTTAAAAAAGTAAAACACAAAATATCATGTAAAAATTAAAAAAACCAAAGCCATAAAAAAAGTACTCAATTCCCCAAAAGGAAAAAAGCAAACCAAAAAATCACCTACAAGGGCCCGACGAAGCAAGCAGAAAACGAACATTAAACAATTAGTCCCAAAGGGACGAACTATCCCATAACTATTTTTAGATGCAAAAAAAAAAAACGAGTTCCAACTTAAAAGGGTTGAACACTAAAACAGTATCTTAAAATAGTAGGTCATAACCTCTTTTTAAAAAAGTTTTAAAGATTTTAGTAAAAACAGCAAAAAATTTCCCTGACCCAAAATCTTTCGAAGTTTGTAAATCACATCGCCATAAAAAAGGGGTGGCAATCCCCTTTTCGCAGAAGAGTTTTTTAAAACACTATTGAATTTGGAAAATTTAAAACAAAGTTACGATAGTAAATTTAGTAAAATATTTCCGTAATTTTATGATAGCGGTAGCCCTGTTTTAGAAGCTTGCTGGTAATAAAAATATTCCCGGGGTCGTTTTAAAACCTTTACGTTGTTACAAGCTCTAGCAATCTAATTCTGGAAAAATAAACCCCTAAAATGTTGCATGGGGTACGTCTCCATTAAATGTGGGTAATTAAAATTACAAAAAACAAATCATTCTTTTTATAGATTTCGTGTGAATAGAATTGTTGTTTATAGTAATAGAAGAAAAAAAACAAAATTTTGAAAGTTTTTTATTAAGACATGCGGATAAAGCAGACACCATTTTTATCAAAAAAAGGATATCTAAAAATTAAAAAAATTCAAAGGTTTTTTTAAAAAAAATCCTTAAATCCTTTTAAAACTCAAAAAGTCTCTTTCATAGCAGTAAAAAAAAAGGGGACCGGGGGTGCCCCCAAATTTGTACCAAGGGAATTTTTTATGATCTGTTTAAAAAAGGGTATTACCAAACCTGAATAAATGTTGTCTAAAAAAAAAAGAGAGTGCTTACAAAATTTGTCACAGGTCCACATAATAATGTTTTTCAATACCGTTAGTAAAAAAAGCTTTGTTGAATTCATGCTAGAAAGGTAACTTTTTCCTTTTCAAAAGTTTTTGAATTAGGGAAATTAGTTATCATTGATTAATTTATGTGGAAAGTTGTATAAAGTGTAGAAAAATCGTAGTACTGACAGTTAAGCTTTGAAAGTTTTAATTTTGAATTATCCAAGTTTCACCCGAATTTTTAATTGACCAAAAGAGATGTTTGCCTGTTTTTCATAGACTTTTTCACAAATCTAATTACATGTGTTTTAATGGCAGTCAAACAAGACGTCAATAAAAAAGAAAAATTTATTGTATGCAAGATTAGAATTAGCAATGAAACTAGCTTTGTAAGGTTTTTTTTGTAATTTAGGAAAACCAATACATAAAGGAAGTTTAAGTTTTGTTTCATTAATTTGTACTTTAAAATTTGAAATATTAGTAATATGATTGTTTTCAATGTCTTTTTCGGAGGGAGAGGTTTTTGAATACGCTTAGTACTATTAAGTTCCTTATGCAAAACGTTAATGAATGGATTCGTCAACAATATAATATTATTTGCCCCCTTGTCCCCCTGGGGACCAAAACAAAAATTTTTAATGAAAAGCTGAATATCTTTCTTCAATGTCTTAAAGTAATCTTGTTTTAGGTGCAAAAGATTTCATTTTCCCCGATAAAAAAAATTTAAAACGTGAAACAATAAATTTTAAAGATGTTACGTTTCCCTGTAACTAGAGCATTTAATCCCCATTTCACGGCGACACCATTTGACCCAAAAAATCCTCTATAGATTCAGCAATCTGACCACGAAAAAGCATTTTAAAATCAATTTCAGAAGGGAATTTTGTATCTAGGGCCTTTTAAGAATAAGTTACGAATTCTTTTGTCGCAATTATATCAAAATTACCAGTGTTATATGGCCAAAAAAACTGAATTTCAGAATTAGAAGTATTGCAGTCTCAAGTTGTTGGAGTATTAGACTGAAATTTTAAGTCAGAAACCACTTTGTTTTAATTAAATATGATATTTCCCAACAGGTTTCTTATATTTATAGCAAAAAATTGGGATCCCGGTGTTTTTTAAGAAAAGGAACTAATTAGTGACCCCGTTTTTACGAAAAAAACTTTTGGTAAATCGATGATTCGATACCTTTATTAAGAAAGGGTTTTTTAGGAAAAGCCGTTTTTGGTCAGAAGTGTTGTCGATATGAGGTCTTAAACGTGCTGAGTATAAATTTGAATAAGAACAATGTGACTCTTCCGTGCCATTCCCATAAAAGCGGCGTATGGCCCCCAAGTAAAAAAACGTGTCCCAAAAACGAGAAAAAAATTGGGGGGAACTAAAAAAAAGGAATTTAAAAAGGGGATCTTGACTTTTTATAAGCCTGAAAAATTTTAAGATAAGACGCCCAAAAGGGAACAAATTAAAAAGCAGGAAACCCTTTTCCCTAAGGGGGGATTAAAACAATATTTAAAAGTAGAAAATTTTTGGAAACCCAAACCCAAAAAGAAAAAGGGCCCAAAAAATTTTAAAACCCTAAAAATTTCCACAAGAAACAACAAAAAAATGTCGTGCTAAACCCGATTTTCCAAGGATCGAAAATATAAAATAAAATTGTTTAAAAATTACGGGGGATTTTTTAACAGCCCGCCAAGGGCCAAAAATAAACAGGGAAATGTAAATAAATAAAATAGATAAATACAGAATCCCTAAAAAGGGCCCCAAACAACGGCAAAATTGAAAATGTTGAGGCTGGGTTTTTGATTGAGCCTTTATGGACGGTACTGGAAATTGCAATTTTCCCGTCACCCCCCCTTAACACCGGCTTAAAGGGGACACAGGAAAATTTTTTCTTTTTTTTAAATTTTTTCATTCCTTATTCTGAAATTTCCCATCAAAATAAATATTTTATGAAGTCAAAGGAAAAAAACTTTTCTCCATATAAAAGGAATTTAAAATGGTGGTTTCCAAAAACTTGACCCGGGGGGTAAAGGTTAGAGCCCTAGAAATTTCAAAATTTTTTTTAAACCAAAAGGGAACTCTGGAAACTTTTAAAGAATATGTCAAATGAATACTTAGGCTTGTTTCAATCATTTTTAAATCCACAAAAGCTTGTTATTGTAACTGGAAGGGATTGTTCAAGTACCCTGATTTTTTTAAAAAAAATTAGTGATTCTATGGCGCTAAATTTGTTCAAAATGTAGCTATTTACGCTTAAAACCCAAAAATATAAAAATTTAAACAAAAATTCTGTTAAAACTTCAAGAAATCTTTTTAGCGTGATTTGAGTAATAAGATCATTTTAATATTTTTTGTCATTATTTGCTAAACCCCTTAACAAATTTACATTTTAAACAAAAAAGGGTTAGTGAAGTGAAGTAGGGACAACTTTTACAGCTGCCACACCACTTGACACCTGGTGTTGTTAAGTAAAAAAATCGGGAAAACAGATTTATCCCTGGGAACATTAATCACCAAAAGTAGAAGAGAATGTAAGTGGGTTTTGATTATCTGTACATGAAGGGGTAATGTAAAAATGAAAAAATCCCTTTACACCCCCTCACCGGCTTAAGTGGTATTCAAATTTCCCCATTTAATAGTGCTGGCATCAAAGATCCCCAAGGACCAGAACAATATAACAACACTGAAGTGAAGTCGGGGCAACTTTTTACAGCGCCACACTCACTTGACACCTGTGTTGTGAAGTTAAAAAAACAATCAAGGCTCAATCAAACCGAGCCTGCACCATTTTCAATTTTTCCCCTGTTGGGCTTTTTTTTGGGATTCTTATTTATCTTTTTTGTTTGCCTGCTGAATGTCTTTTTTACAACTGTTTTTTACTCACCTGTCACAAAGTGAAGGGTGAGCTTTGTAACGCTTTTCGTCCGGCGTCCGTCCGTTTGTCCTAAAAATTTTTCTTTAAAAAGACATCTCCTCATAATTCTGGAAACAAAGTGCCCTCGGGAAGCATTAACAAAAAAAAAATAACATAAGAAAAGGCAGACTCGGTTTGATTGAGTCTGTACATGAGGGTAAAGGATAATCAACATCCCCCACGCCCCCTAGCACCGGCTTGAGCGGTACTCAATTTTAACACTTTATAGTGTTGGCATAAAAGATCCCCCAAGGGCCCGAAAAATAAACAACACTGAAGTGAAGTACGGGGGAACTTTTTACGGCTGCCACACAGCAAATTACACCCGCTGTTGTGAAAAACAAAATCGGAAACAAAGTGACCCTCGGAAAGCATTTAAACAAACAAAATTTAAAATAAAAATTGCAGACTCGGTTTGATTGAGTCTGTACATGAGGGATAAAAACCGCTGAGGCCCCAATTTATCCCGACTTCACAGGAATGTTTCCCTTTGGTGCACCTTTAAAATTGTTCAAAAATTTAATTTCCCTGCAGAACTCTGGGTTTCCATGGCAAAACCCAAAAGTAAAAAAACTTAAAAAAAACTTCTTTTAAAAAATCAAAGAGCTAGAGCTGAATTTGGCATAAAAATCTTTTGTGAGTGTCTATTTAAGCTTTTTCAAATAAAAGCCCTGGGGGCAAAAAATTTGGCCCCCCCCCAGGGGTATTTTATTTTCCCCACTGCATATAGTAAAAATTTAAAAAATTTTTTTAAAGAAAACCCAAAAAGCTAGAGCTAAGATTTTAGCATGAAAAAACTTTTAATGGGTGTTCCAATTTTTCAAATAAAAGCCCTGGGGTCAAAATTGGCCCCCCCCAAGGGGGTCATTGATTTCCCTATAGCATATAGTAAAAAATTATAAAATCTTCTTTTAAAGAACCCCAAAAAGCTAGAGCTAAAATATTTTGCATGAAACTTCTTTTTAATGATTTTCATCAAGTTTTTTCAAATAAAAGCCCTGGGGCAAAATTGGCCCCGCCAAGGGGGGCATTTTATTTCCCTAATGATATATTTTAAAAAATTAAAAAAATTCTTTTAGAGAACCCAAAAAGTAGAGCTAAGATCTTTAATGAAAGATTTTCTAATGGGTGTCTACCAAAATTTTTAAATAAGAGCCTTGGTTAAAATTGGCCCTGTCCGGGGGGTCATTGATTTTCCTTATATGTGAATTTCAAAGCTTTTAAAAAAAACTACTTTTTAAAAAACCCCCAAAAGCTAGAGACTAGATATTTTAAGCAAAGAAACATTCCCAGTTAGTGCTTCAAAAATTTGTTCAAATAAAACCCTAGGGGGGCAAAATTTTGGCCCCGCCCCGGGGGGCATTAATTTTTCCCTTTTAGTGTATAGAAAAACTTAAAAATCTTCTTTAATAAAACAAATACTAGAGTTTATGTATTAAGCATGAAACACCTTTAGTGAGGTCTTCAAAGTTTTTTTCAAAATAAAAGCCCTAGGATGTCATTCTTTTAACTATATGTTAATAAAAACTTAAAAAAAACTTTTTTTTTAAAAACTCAACGAGCTAGACCTTTAAAGTTAGCAT